>NC_136018.1:1360649-1365649 GCF_048128805.1 Centroberyx gerrardi | reverse complement strand
AGAGGAGGGAAGGAAGGAAGGAAGGAAGAGGACAGAGAGAGCAGGAGGGACAGAGAGGAAGGAGAGGAGGGAAGGAAGGAAGGAATGAAGGAAGAGGACAGAGAGAGCAGGAGGGACAGAGAGGATGGAGAGGAGGGAAGGAAGGAAGGAAGGAAGAGGACAGAGAGAGCAGGAGGGACAGAGAGGAAGGAGAGGAGGGAAGGAAGGAAGGAAGGAAGAGGACAGAGAGAGCAGGAGGGACAGAGAGGAAGGAGAGGAGGGAAGGAGGGAAGGAAGGAAGAGGACAGAGAGAGCAGGAGGGACAGAGAGGAAGGAGAGGAGGGAAGGAGGGAAGAGGACAGAGAGAGCAGGAGGGACAGAGAGGAAGGAGAGGAGGGAAGGAAGGAAGGAAGAGGATAGAGAGAGCAGGAGGGACAGAGAGGAAGGAGAGGAGGGAAGGAAGGAAGGAAGGAAGAGGACAGAGAGAGCAGGAGGGACAGAGAGGAAGGAGAGGAGGGAAGGAAGGAAGGAAGAGGACAGAGAGAGCAGGAGGGACAGAGAGGAAGGAGAGGAGGGAAGGAGGGAAGGAAGGAAGAGGACAGAGAGAGCAGGAGGGACAGAGAGGAAGGAGAGGAGGGAAGGAGGGAAGGAAGGAAGAGGACAGAGAGAGCAGGAGGGACAGAGAGGAAGGAGAGGAGGGAAGGAGGGAAGGAAGGAAGAGGACAGAGAGAGCAGGAGGGACAGAGAGGAAGGAGAGGAGGGAAGGAAGGAAGGAAGGAAGAGGACAGAGAGAGCAGGAGGGACAGAGAGGAAGGAGAGGAGGGAAGGAAGGAAGAGGACAGAGAGAGCAGGAGGGACAGAGAGGAAGGAGAGGAGGGAAGGAAGGAAGGAAGGAAGAGGACAGAGAGAGCAGGAGGGACAGAGAGGAAGGAGAGGAGGGAAGGAGGGAAGGAAGGAAGAGGACAGAGAGAGCAGGAGGGACAGAGAGGAAGGAGAGGAGGGAAGGAAGGAAGAGGACAGAGAGAGCAGGAGGGACAGAGAGGAAGGAGAGGAGGGAAGGAAGGAAGGAAGGAAGAGGACAGAGAGAGCAGGAGGGACAGAGAGGAAGGAGAGGAGGGAAGGAAGGAAGGAATGAAGGAAGAGGACAGAGAGAGCAGGAGGGACAGAGAGGATGGAGAGGAGGGAAGGAAGGAAGGAAGGAAGAGGACAGAGAGAGCAGGAGGGACAGAGAGGAAGGAGAGGAGGGAAGGAAGGAAGGAAGGAAGAGGACAGAGAGAGCAGGAGGGACAGAGAGGAAGGAGAGGAGGGAAGGAGGGAAGGAAGGAAGAGGACAGAGAGAGCAGGAGGGACAGAGAGGAAGGAGAGGAGGGAAGGAGGGAAGAGGACAGAGAGAGCAGGAGGGACAGAGAGGAAGGAGAGGAGGGAAGGAAGGAAGGAAGAGGATAGAGAGAGCAGGAGGGACAGAGAGGAAGGAGAGGAGGGAAGGAAGGAAGGAAGGAAGAGGACAGAGAGAGCAGGAGGGACAGAGAGGAAGGAGAGGAGGGAAGGAAGGAAGGAAGAGGACAGAGAGAGCAGGAGGGACAGAGAGGAAGGAGAGGAGGGAAGGAGGGAAGGAAGGAAGAGGACAGAGAGAGCAGGAGGGACAGAGAGGAAGGAGAGGAGGGAAGGAGGGAAGGAAGGAAGAGGACAGAGAGAGCAGGAGGGACAGAGAGGAAGGAGAGGAGGGAAGGAGGGAAGGAAGGAAGAGGACAGAGAGAGCAGGAGGGACAGAGAGGAAGGAGAGGAGGGAAGGAAGGAAGGAAGGAAGAGGACAGAGAGAGCAGGAGGGACAGAGAGGAAGGAGAGGAGGGAAGGAAGGAAGAGGACAGAGAGAGCAGGAGGGACAGAGAGGAAGGAGAGGAGGGAAGGAAGGAAGGAAGGAAGAGGACAGAGAGAGCAGGAGGGACAGAGAGGAAGGAGAGGAGGGAAGGAGGGAAGGAAGGAAGAGGACAGAGAGAGCAGGAGGGACAGAGAGGAAGGAGAGGAGGGAAGGAGGGAAGGAAGGAAGAGGACAGAGAGAGCAGGAGGGACAGAGAGGAAGGAGAGGAGGGAAGGAGGGAAGGAAGGAAGAGGACAGAGAGAGCAGGAGGGACAGAGAGGAAGGAGAGGAGGGAAGGAGGGAAGAGGACAGAGAGAGCAGGAGGGACAGAGAGGAAGGAGAGGAGGGAAGGAAGGAAGGAAGGAAGGAAGAGGACAGACGAGGACGGATGAGGAGAGAGGGGAGTGGCAGCTAAACACCCACAACGTGAACGGAGGGTGCGCTCGAATTATCGTATCTCGTCATTGATGTTTTCACTTTAAAAGGAGCGCTTGGTTCGCCGTACGATTAAAGCGGCGCTCTGCCTGTGGGCTGTGCAGCAGTGAAGAGAGTCTCTCTGATAGACTGCCAGCTAAATGACTAACATGCACATTTCAGTTTTAAATGACATCTCACATTCAAATGAAGTGGCATTAAAAAACATCAAGGACCACAGGATTTTATTTATATTAGAGAAACTATGAGGAGAGAGAAGGGAGGAAAGACAAAAAAAATAAGGAAAGAGTAGAAGGAATGAGGAAGGCGTCAGCTGAATGCCCAAAATATTTTGGAGGGGCGCTTGATTTAGTGATGAAGTGTTGTAATTTACTGTTTTGGTGAACCCACTTTCCCTCAACCTGCCTCATCTACTTCTATTGCAGTTAGTGATTTACTACGTTTCCCAGAATGCCTTTCAACAACCCCCAGAGAAGGGACGGGAACTCCATCCAGCTGGGTTTTACGTGTCGGTGGAGAAAGAGATCGTAAAAGCAAGAGAGCGAGTTTTAAGCGAGTTGCGCTCCTTCCTCAAACCCCGACCTGTCTCTCTGCTGCAGTGCATTCTGGTCTCTCTCCTGCTCCTGTGGTGCATTCTGGTCTCTCTCCTGCTCCTGCAGTGCATGCTGGTCTCTCTCCTGCTCCTGCAGTGCATGCTGGTCTCTCTCCTGCTCCTGTGGTGGAGAAACTGGTCTCTCTCCTCTTCTACGATGGATTTCTCCCTGTATGATTGTTGAACGTCTCTCGGTGCAAAATGGCGGCTCTAGAAAGAAGCCCTCGCTCTTTGATTCTGAGGGACTGACACCAAAACCTGACGTTTACCGCTGATGTTTTACATCCTGAAACATTTTCTCATATCAAACTCCACTGTAGCTGCTGGAAACATCTGGAGGTGACGTCACCTCGTCTACGATTGGCCGGTTATCCACCAAGAAGAAAAACAACAAACTTTTCATTTTAACCATCAGTATCTGTCAGATGAATCTTCCTCCCTCGCTCTACTGACTGGAAACCAGTGAGTCCATGTTGGAGCTGATTGTTCCCCTCTCTCTCACTCCAGTAGTATTGTTAGTTCTAGTGTTTCTTCACATTAAGACTACATTTCCCATCAGCCCCGTTGCTTCCTGCCCCCCCTCCCCCTCCCTGAAGAGGATCAACATGTTGGAAGTGATTTCTCCATCTTCCTTTCCCTCCTTCCACCATCTTCAGCTCCGTTCGCTCTGGAAGAACAGAACAGAATACTAATGTCTTATTGATTATTTATATGATATGATTATTATATTGATTATTGATGATAAAATGATGCACATAACGCCTGTAAAATGACAGTTTCTCTTTGGAGGTTGCAGTATTTGAAGCTTATTCTGACTGGAAAAGAGCGTCAGATGGCTAAAATGTAAGTGTAAAATGCCTTTAGGCCTGAAAAGACTCAATTCAGTTCAGTTCAGCTCAGTGTATGGGTGTATAATGTTGGGAGGTTTGAGTGTGAATGTGCCTTTTCTGTATTCAGTGAACTACCAGAGGATTTCACCGGTCTCTATTGTCACCCAGCTGTTATAGAGAGAGAATATACTTCAGCCAGTGAATACTGTACAGACACACACACACAGGAGAGAATACCGAGAGAGAGAGACAGACGGGTAGACAGAGAGAGAGAGAGTAAAAGTTAAAAATGAATACAGAGAGACAGGCAGAGATAAAAGAGAGAGACAGAGACGGGTAGAAATGAATAGACATAAAAATGAATAGAGACAGACAGGAACAAAGAGAGAGAAGCGAGAAAGCATTTCAACAAAATAAACACAACTGTATACAATCTAGCTGGTAGAAGAATATAGAGAATTGCATCTACTAATACTGGAAAATGTGATGTAGTAACGTTAAGGAACTTAAAATATGATCAAGGAAGACGATCCATGGAAAAGGAAACATGATGTAGTAATGTTCAAAATATTAACTGGGGACGTTAAAGAATAACTGAACCCCAAACCCAAATAGAAATTCATGTTAGGGAAAGGCTTTAAAGCTCCATATTCTACTGTCCAGAGTTTTATTTTGTGTCTTTCTGTCCATTCAAAGCTGTGTGTGTGGTGTCATGAACCAAAAACACTCTCAATCCATTTCTCCACGTTCATTTTCCAGCATCTCTCTGAGCCTTACCAAGAACAGGCCGTTTCTGTCTCCGTGTCTTTAAGGCTCATTAATATTCACGACCCTCCGTTCCGATCGGCTAACCGTTTCGAGAGCGAAACGTGAGACGCCGCGGCCCGGCGGCTACAGGTAGGGAAAACTCTCCGGTAATAAACGATGACGACCGCTCGACCGCTTTGAAAAAAACACTTTGTTAGTCTATTATTTCTTACAGAAATGATAATGAGCGAACCTTTGTGACGCCACAAAGTTACGGAAGTCCAAACGGCTCGTTTAGAGGCTCGCTTTTCTAATATGGATTGTGTGGATTTAGTTTTGATACTTTCACCATGTTTAGATACACATCCAACTCCTTTATCATCACAGAGGAGAGGGAGTCCTGCTTTACATGATGTGGAGCTTTACGGGATGTTTGGTGTTAACAAGTCGAGGTCGTACGTATTTGTGTGACACGACTTTTCTGGAAAGATAAACGGTAAACAGGTTTCTTGGATAAAACAATGTGCAGCACAGACAGAACCAGACGAAACTACAGTCC
>NC_136018.1:1345649-1355649 GCF_048128805.1 Centroberyx gerrardi | reverse complement strand
GTGTGTGTCAAACTACGCTATAGTGACCAAACAGGATATGCCGCGGCAACCCAAAGTGCAGAAAAAACAAAACTTAAACTTTCACTTTGAACACGTAACTTAGCCTAAAACCCGTTGAAAAACTATTTCGGCTCTTGGCGTCCTGAAGCCGCATGCACTGTGCACAGCCGGTACTAATGACCATGACGCCATCAACGGATGCTAATTTATCAATAATTCAATGCCGAGGTTGGCCACATGGGGCACATATACCAACCACACAGTCTAACAGAATACTTCTTTATTTGGCTCCTACATACACATTTTAATGTCCATTATCTCCAGCTACCAGAGTCTAGCCTATAGTTAGCTAGCTTACTAACTAGTAAGCTAGCTAACTTCCCTGCTAAATGTAAGCAGCCATTGTTGTTCCTGAGATTTTTAGTTCGATAACTGTTAGGAGAAGTGAAGTTATGTGTTGAAGTAACACTGGTAGAGTTTATTAGGATTGAATCAGTTCACATTTTAATATATTTGTCTCATTATCTCAGCTACCAGAGTCTAGCCTAGGTAGCTAGCTAGTAGCTAACTATCTGGTAGGCTAACTAACTTCCCTGTTGTTGTTTCTGAGATTGTTAGATACATAACTGTTCGGTCGATCTGAAATCCTCACTTAGGTGTTGAAGTAACAATAGTTTTATACAGTATACAGCCTACACCATATAGTGCAATCATCCAGGTGGAGTTTCCCACCCTGAGTGTTCAAAATGGCCGCCGTGTGAATAAGATCAACAGCCGGATCAGGAGAGTTAGTCGGCCATCTTTCTTGTCTCTCCTGTGTTTTATTCTTCTCTTCAAACTGCTGAGTCGGCTCAGATGTCGAGCTGCTGTGTAAAAGCCTTAAAGCCTCAGGAGACGTTCTTCATGGGATGACTGCATCACCCACGACGCCATGACGACGCCCTCTCAGGTGTTTTTCCTGTGATGATGATAAATCAGAGATGCTGAAAGATATTCTAATGAAAGAGACATTATTTTTATCCTGAGACAGATTTGGAAGTGAATAACAGGATCTGTAAACACGCGTAGCTCTGAATTTAATCGTTCTGTGTTTTCCGCCTCCCAGACGGATTCATTACAGACGGCTAAATTAAGACGATTGTCTGCTGTCCTGCTGAGAACCCCCCAACACACACACACACACACACACACACACACACACACACACACACCAAAATACAAAAACTCACACTATCTCTCTAGTTCCCTCACTCTTAATATACACACACATAGCCGCCCACACAAATACCGCAGGCTCTTCCCTTTCTTCACCCACACACACACACACACACACACACACACACACACACACACACACACACACATATTCCCCTGCTGAACAAACTGTTTGTCTTTTTGGACAGCACACAGAAGAAGGGTTTCAGGCACTAATTGGGGTAGCAGATTGTGTGTGTGTGTGTGTGTGTGCGTGTGTGTGTGTGTATGTGTGTGTGTATGTGTGTGTGTGTGTGTGTGTGTGTGTGTGATGATTAGTTGGGAGTGTGCCAGAGCTATTTAGTTTGGCTGAGATGATTGCCTCCATTCTGTTCAATATTGACACAGATTAAAGTGGTAAGAGATGGAAAGCTCCCCGTGTGTGTGTGTGTGTGTGTGTGTGTGTGTGTGTGTGTGTGTATGAGCCTGCACTTGCATGTGCCTGTGAACATACACACACACACACACACACACATACACCAAAACACACGTCTATGCCAGTGTCTTAAGTAAAAGATTTGAGTTAGACAGTGAGGTTATAGTTTATCCCTCTCTCTCCCTTTATTTTCATATACTCTCTCTCTCTCTCTCTCTCTCACACACACACACACACACACACACACACACACAACCTGCAGGTGGGCAGAATAAAGGTACAACCTGCTGTAAGTGAAAGAAAGAGAGACAGTATAATTTTTTATGCATGCAAGACAGCAGTGTGTATGTGTGTGTGTGTGATTCTATGATAGTAGGTACATGAGTGTGTGTGTTTGTGTGTCGGAGAGAGAGAGAGATGAGAGGGAGAGAGATGGATGACAGACAGTTTTGGAACACTGCTGTCCAAGTGTTTTAATGTGTGTGTGTGTGTGTGTGTGTGTGTGTGTGTGTGTGTGTGTGTGTGTGTGTGTGTCTCAGGAACAGAGCTATTGTTTGCTTTGTTTCTTTGTAGAGTGCCTGCAAGGTGCCTGCAAACAGCAGACAGAGCTGCGTTCACAGCCAGCATGTTAGAGGCATCTAACCATAGTATCTGGTAAACCCCCCCCCCCCCCCCCCCGGCGGCCATGTTGGAGGTCCTCAGCTCTCTGAACAGCTGACTGTGTTTCTGTCGTCTCAACAGAATTGAACAGACGGTTAATTTCTGTCTGTTTCTGACTGAACTGATCATTTCATCACTGATCCATCTGATTGATTTAGTGTTTAGATAATGTCAGCTTGTTAGCTAGCTAACCATAGCATCTGGTCAGCTAACATCACTGTCTTGTTGTTAACACATCTGATTAGCATACTAGCTAACGTAGCTAGTAGCAGCTAGCGTTAGCGTGTTCACATTAACATCAGTGTGTTTGCTAGTTAGCTAGCTAACAGTTTGTTCAGGTTAACTGAGCTGACTCTTCTCAAGCTACAACTCAGAGTGTTTTGGAGTAGAGACTAGGGCTAAAGACAAGACAGTTTACTGTGTCACAGTAACCAAATCCACCTTATCACACTATTCACTTTTACTGAGAACGTTACTGAATGGATCTACAGCCACACCACAACAAGCTGACTCAGCTGCTCTCTGCTTCCTGCTGCTTGATACAGATTTACACTTTATTAACTAACACACAGTTCTACAGATTTACACTTTATTAACTAACACACAGTTCTACAGATTTACACTTTATTAACTAACACACAGTTCTACAGATTTACACTTTATTAACTAACACACAGTTCTACATGTTCCTCCATCATGAGACTCAGCTGCTGGTAGATTTGTGACTGAAACAACTCCACAGAACCAATTTCATGTTTAGTTTTTCCCAGATCAGCTAACAGACAGAATAGAAGCGAGCACTAAAGATATTAATACCCATAGACCCAGCATGTGCACATGGTGTATGTATGGATTATAATATCTGTGCAGAGAGTTTTCTCCAGCAGTGTGAGTTGCCGACAGTCGGCGGCCCGGTGGGAAGGCTTCCTGTCCGGCAGCGCTCTTATTGTGAAACGTGTGGGTGTGCTGCGCTATAGGATGAGCCAGTGATGTCACCGCAGGCCGCTCCGCTGCTGAAACAACCACAAGACACGAGGAACGCCCACAGCCCTCTGCATGATGCTGAGCGTGTGTGTGTGTGTGTGTGTGTGTGTGTGTGTGTAGGCCCATGCATGTCTGTGTGTGTCTGTCTCTGAATATATGTGTGTGCATGTGTGTGTGTTGCGTCTGCATATGTATATATATATATATCTGTGTGTAGTCTGTGTGTGTATGTCTGCGTCTGTCTCTGTGTGTCTGCGTGTGTGTGTGTGTGTGTGTGTGTGTGTGTGTGTGTGTTTGATCCGGAGCCAAGGCTAACACAGCTGTCTGGTTCAGAGCTGCATATGGCTGAACTTACATAACATCAGCTGATAGCAGAGAAACTTAGAGAGAGAAGAAACAATGTCTGAGACGAGGCCGAGGCTGCGTTCAACAGCCAGCAGGTTCAGACCGGTTCATCTGAACTCTGCAGTGTTTCCTCCTTCAGTTCAATTGGTTTGTCCAGGTGAGAACTATGACCTTTGACCTCTGGTGGCACCAAATAACGGCAGCGAGAGTCTCAGTCCTCTAACAAGAGAACTGACACTCCAACTACAGGAAACCACCCTGAAACACAAGGGATTATGGGTAGAAGGAGACAGAAAGCCTAGCAGAACAAAATGCTCATATTCAGCTACTTCTTCATGTGTTCTTAACTGGTATGAACACCACAGAAGAAGAGACAGACAAGACACACAGACAGACACGAGTTCAGCATCTTTAAATTTGACCATTTTGTGTTTTTATTGATCTGTAAATGCATTTTGTCTTTTATTTTTATTGATTTATTTATTTATCTTTCTGTTTTCATAAAAATCTTTTTTTTATGTAGTCTTATTCATTGATTTTATTTTATTTTATTTTTTTTCATTATTTTGTATATTATTATAAATTTGTCAATCAATCAAACTGCATTGATATTTTAATAAAAGGACAATATCGGCCCTTTATGTCAGTGTAACCCTAACAGTTGCTAGATAAAGTGAATCAAACGCACCCTCCAAGACGACAGTGGGTAGATCTGGTGAATCAAGCGCTCCTGCCAAAGTGTTCAGGGCTTTTTAGACGAGACGCAGTTTCACCACACAGCTGACCAATCAGCAGCCGGCATGCTGCCTGCTGTTCTGTTGTCACCGAGTTTGAAAAACGGAGGTGAAGTTCATTCTGGCGGTCTGTGGGTTCCCCGAACTCCCGGGACAGCAACGAAGAAAGCAGTAAGAAGCCTGCGACGTTTACATTCTAGTCATTTAGCTGATGTGACTCGTGATATTTCCTTCACTGCAAAAAATCTCCATCTTAACAAGTCATTTAGTCTGTTGTTGAGTCCTAAAAGCATAATTTTCTCAAAATACGTGGAAGAATCTGCCAGTGGCGTCTCCTCACTGCAGAATGTTTCTCTTGGTTTAAGAACAAGAAGATCTGAAGGATGAATATGAGACTAGATGACTCGTTAACACTCTTCTCTTCCACATTCATTATAAAATCACAGGAATATTATCAGGGTTTGACCTTTGACCTCACTGTTGGTTGCTTATAATGTTGTTGATGTAGGAGCTGAGGCTGATTCTGCTGCTGGACTCTGTCAGTCTGAAACATAAAAACATGACAGAATGATATTTATACAAGAGTGGAAAAAAAATGTGAAAGTGAAATGTGTTTATGATTATTTCCTACAAATGTTCAGTTAAAAAAAATATGTAAAAACAAACTTGATCCAAACCAAAACAGATATTTCCTTTCGTAGATTAATTCTTCCATTCTGTTTTTGTTATTTTAAATAAATAACACATTGAAAAAATAAATCAAATCAATTGCAAATATTTCTCTCCCTTTTTATCTATTTATATTTTTGGTCTATTTTATTTATGTTTTGTGTAATTGCAGCTTGCAGCTCAGAGGTTAAAGCCTTTATTTCCCATCAGGCCTTGCTGGAGCCAAGTGTCACTGATGTTGACCATATTATCCATATTATTCAATTTACACAGCAATTATCTTATTGGATGAGAGAGGATGTGTTTCCCTTCTCTCTCTCTCTCTCTCTCTCTCTCTCTCTCTCTCTCTCTCACTCCCTCTCTCTCTCTCTCTCTCTCTTTCTTCCTCTCTCTCTCTCACTCTCTCTCTCTCTCTCTTTGATTGCATTCCTGCCTTTGTATTTAAACATCCGGGGTCTCTCTCTCTCTCTCTCTCTCTCCCTCTCTCTCTCTCTCTCTCTCTCTCTCTCTCTCTCTCTCTCTCTCTCTCTCTCTCTCTCTCAGAAGCCATTTTGGACTCAGTTCAGCTCGGCTGCGCCAAACAGTGTCAAGCCGGGCTGGATGAAAAATTAGACTTCCAGTTAGGATTTTCAAAATAAAAGCCTTATTTAACGGCCATTTGCTGCGCCGTTTAGTTGAGTAGCACAACCTACCAAAGTGAAAATAAAGAATACATTTAAAGAAGAATCTGTAGTAAATGAAAATACGGACGATGTTTTTTCACCCAAAATTTTTCACATTTTCGAGGCATGTGTTTGTAGCTGTAGAAGGCCACGCAAGATGCCATGTATAATAGTTTGTTAAAAATATATAACTCTCTCAGGCTTCAGACTGCTGGATGACTTGGAAAGTTTTAGTCGACTTAAAAATCCAAAACATACCAGACAGCTTGAAGGCTGTCTGCAGTCTGAAAGAGTCTGACCTAAAGTCTCTGGGAACTGGAATTTCAATGGCATCTTGCTGCTGAAATCTGAAGTATTTCATAATAACATGGCATCAAAATGTTTTCTATCTCTCCTTGACCTTCACAAATACAGATTCTTTCAAATGAATAAATTCAGCCAAGTGGTGAAGTTGCAGGTTTTATATGATTTGGTGGTGGTGGGTGGGGGGAGCTATCACGATTCATTTTTCTGTCCCACGATACGTATTGTCTCATTTTTGTATTGCGATATATTTAATTTCGATATATCGCCCCATGATCCCTGCTGGTCAGTCAGGATGGAAAGCTTGTGCCTGTCATGTAGGAGAAACAACACGAAGACTGAGATACAAACTGACAGCAGACAACTTGGCAGGATGTGGACCATCTGAAATAGTCCGTTTGAATCAAGTTATCAGCACAATATAGTTCCTTAAGGCAGTAAGCATATCTAAAGTTTTCTCATATATGGACAGATACACAAAGCATTTCTGTGGTGCTTATGCTTATTGTGACAGACTTGGCACCAGATACTTCATCAGTTTGAGGATATTTTCCTTTTATTAAATATCAGATATCAGCCGGTCAGTATCATCACCTCTGATCTGAAAACCTGACATGACGTTTGATTTTCTTTGCACATTTTATCGATTCATTTTAATTGTTCAGTTATGTTTTATGTAAATTAATTCTTCATTTAAAGGCAGTAATGTCTCCCAGAGTTTCTCTACCATTGACCAGGTGTGGTGGGTCACTCCGCGTGTCCCATGATGCTCTAAATGTTTCAGAGGAAGGAGAAGAACATTTTGGGAAAACACTAAATACTTATTATATGAAATTTATATGAAAATCATCAAATTTAAAGATATCGATGACTTAAGTCTAAAAATATCGGTATCAGCAGCGGCCTTTTAAAACTCATATGGGTCGAATATTAGGTTTGGATTGCTTACATAAATAAGGATTATTAAATATAAATTCATACTAAGTTTTGTTAACATCAAACATTCATTTTTTTCCCAGTGTTTGTGGCCCAGTCGCTCCCAAACGGCTTCAAAGCCTCAGGTTCGTTCGGTCGAAGCCAGCCTTTTATTCTGAAAGCGGCCTGGGCGAGCTTCCTGTCCTGCCCCGGGCTCATCACATCCAGCTTGACGCAGCTGCTGTTCCCCCGACCAGAGCGGAGAGGACGCGCCGGCGGAGCGGAGAGGGCTGCGCACCGAGCCGCGGACAGGCGGACCGAGAGCCGGAGAGCCGAACAGGCAGACAGAGAGGATTTGCTGGCTGGTTTTTTTTTTCCACCGCGGAGCTTTTTCCCGACTGGTTTCTGACTGGGAGAACTGGTCAGCTCGCTTTAACGCACTGGTTTGGATCCGCTGGGAACTTCTTTATACGCGCCGTGCCGTTCTGTTGCATTTGGAGAGGTGGTGGTGGTGGCTGGTGGAATACACACTCTACACACACTCTACACACACTCTACACACACACACACACACACACACACACACACACACACACACACACACACACACACACACACAAAAGCCAGTGGACAGAGCGCAGAAGCGGGCCTGTCCACCCTGCTGCCTCCACTCTCCTCTCCTTCTTCTCCTCCTCCTTCTTCTTCTTCTTCTTTTTTGATTTTTCTGCTGCGCCCCCCCTCCCTCCCCCTCCTCAGTTGTAAATGTTGGAGCAGGAGCGGCGGGCTCACGGGAGAACAGCAGAGGGAATATGAGGCTCTCCTGGCTCACTCCTGCACTTCTGCTGGGAACTTTGTGTGCAGGTAAGACGCTTTGTGGGTTTCTGGGTGAAAGGCTGCTGTTGCCCAACGTGACGGGCAAATATTTAGGCTTCCTGCGTGAAGCTGGCTGATGATGAAACGAGGTTTTTGACCCTAAACACCCCCCGTAGAGGAAAAACAACAGGAGTCTTCGTAGTAAGAGTGCTGGAAGGTGATTCTGCAGCTGAACTGGATGAAATGTCCTTATAGTGATGTTATAGGAGATGGAAAATGCCATAAAGTGCAATAAGGTGACTGTGAACTCACTATTGAGCAACACACACACATCACAAGAATATTATAGGAATATTTGAGTGGAATTCACAAGGGATCAACCCTGTATTTTTATTTTTTAGGGACAATAATTCATCATATTGCACTTATTCCAGTAGTAGTCATGTGGATTCATCATGCGTGTGCAGGTGATGCATGCATGTGTGTGGACTCGCTTGCATGTTATTAGATGGCTGCACGTCGGGGCTTGGCTGCAGCCGGACCGGGCTCCTCTGCTGCTCCATTGTCTGCTCGGGCCGGATCAATAATCGATATTGCAACCGAGCTGCTTGCAGGAGCCGCGGCTCTCCTCCCGGTACAGACCCGCAGCAGCAGAAAGGAAAAGGTTTTTATACAATACGCACCGGGCCCGGTACCGTGTTACTACGGCGGCTGCATGAATGAATACGGTGCTCAGTCATGTGGCCTCATAGTAGAGGAGGTGTGTGTGTGTGTGTGTGTGTGTGTGTGTGGTGGAAAAATACGACACACACATGCGAGATCACACCATCACGAAAAATCACCATAATATTCTTATAATATTCCTATAATATTCCTATAGGGGCTGATAGTGTTTCTATGATACTCTGTAGTGAGATTATAGTGGCTTTATCACGCTTAATGATGTTTTATTTCTTTATGTTATATTCCTATGATATTCCTATAATATTCGTGTAATATTACTATAGGGACTTGGTGTGTCTGTGGTTAGATTATAAGTGACCTGATCATGCTTTATGGTATTTTGCTTCCAATGTTCTCCCTTTATTATATTCCTATAATATTCCTATAATATTTCTATAGGGGTTTATAGTGTCTGTGGTTTTGAATAGTGACATTATCATGCATTATGGTATTCATTTTCCAATAGTATCCCTATTATATTCCTATAATATTCCTATGGTAGTGTGGTTTTCTGTAATGAGTTTATTGTGGCCTTATCATGCTTTATGGTGTTTTATTTCCAAGGTTGTATTCCTATAATATTCCTATAATATTCGTATAATATTACTGTAAGGACTTGGTGTGTCTGGGGTTTTACTAGTGAGATTATAGATGACCTTTTCATGCCTTATGATGTTTTACTTCCAATGGTAGGCTATGATATTCCTATAATATTCCTGTAGGGGTTTATAATGTGTCTATGGCTCTCTGTGGTGAGTTAATAGTGGCTTATCATGCTTTATGGTGCTTTATTCCAATGGTCTCCCTGTGATATTCCTATAATATTCCTATGGGGGCTTATAGTATGGCAGTGTGGTTTTCTATAGTAAGTTAATGGTGGCTTTATCGTGCATTATGATGTTTTATTTCCAATGGTATATTCCTATCATATTCCTATAGGGGTTTATAATGTGTCTACGGTTATCTGTGGTGAGTTAATAGTGGCTTATCATGCTTCATGGTGCTTTATTTCCAGTGGTCTCCCTGTGATATTCCTATAATATTCCTATAATATTCCAATAGGGGTTTATAGTGTCTGTGGTTTTGAATAGTGACCTTATCATGCATTTTGGTATTTTATTTCAAATTGTATCCCAAATTCCAATAATATTCCTATGGGGGCTTATAGTATGGTTTTCAATATAGTGTTTATAGTTTATAGTGACTGTATCATGCTTTATTGTGTTTTATTTCCAATGGTCTCCCTATAATATTCCTATATTCCTTTAATATTCCTATACTATGCCTATAGGGCTTATAGTGTGGCACTGATCATGATTTATGGTGTTTTATCTCCTATAATATTCCTATAGCGGCTTATAGTGTGTCTGTGGTTATCAATAGTGAGTTAATAGTGACCTTATCATGCTTTATGGTATTTTATCTCCTATGGTATCACTGTAATATTCCTATAATATTCCTATAATATTCATATAGGGCTGACAGTGTGTCTGTGGTTATTAATAGTGAGTTTACGGTAACATTATTGTATTAAATAACATAATATTCCCATATGAATAGTT
>NC_136018.1:1325649-1343149 GCF_048128805.1 Centroberyx gerrardi | reverse complement strand
GTGTGCATTGCAGTGTAAGCAAATCATGTTTGTACCTTTACTGCCCATGACAGCACAGTGTTGTGTGTGTGTGAGTGTGTGTGTGTGTGTGTGTGTGTGTGTGTGTGTGTGTTGCAGTATGGCAGAGTCAGGCTTGTCCTCGTATTGCCTGTGACAGCACACAGTCAGCAAACCAGCCGTGTGTGTGTGTGTGTGTGTGTGTGTGTGTGTGTGCTCAGTGTGTGAGTGTTGATTTGAAACTTGACAGCAGCTGTATTTAGCCACCAGCCTGTTAAAAGCCTGAGGAGTTTATGCTAGCAGCTAGCTAACTGACTAGCATGTTTCTAAGTGCTTCAAAAAACTCTTTTACAGATTTTATAGATTTTCTGTAACTTTTGATTCTGCTCACTCTTTAATGTTGTGTTGTTTCTTAGTTTTTAAAAGTGGTAATCCTCAAATTCTTTGTTTTCTTTATTTTTAGCGCAGCATCTTTGTTAGCTTAGCGCTCATCGCTGTGGTGTTTCTGCTCTGCTCTTCCCACAGATCACCTGTCAATCAAACAGTGTGGGCGGAGCTTGGATTTTCTGTTGCTGCAGTTTGAGTTTCTCTTCTCTCTGTCTGTTCGCTGCTCATGCTAACTACCCAGTTCTTCTTCTTCTGCTGTTTATTCCAAACAAACCGGAAACGTAAAACGCATCACTTCCTGTGCGGCAGAGGATTTTTCCCAGGAAAGTCAGAAACGGTTGAAAATTTTGTTACCCAAGTTTCCGAGTTATGACGCTATGGTGACAACAAGGTGAAAAAATAAAGTTTAGTGTCAGTCAACAGTAAGAAAACACACAGATTCTCCTTTAATGCAAGTGTGAAGTTAGCAGAATGAATGAAGTTCGTCACATTAGCTCGTTAAGCTGCAGGACGTCTGTGTTTAGTTGATCGTTTTTCTTCCTGGTTTGATTTTCTGACAAAATCGCACGTGAACGCAACGCTGTTTAGCAGCCGACCTGGACGTCCCGATGTCGGACTTTCCCAGCAGAACATGAACGCACAGTAATTTACAACCAGATGAAGAACAGAAGAACATAGTAAAATGATTTGATGTGAATGTGTATTTTGGCAGGACTTTGTGTTTTGAATGTATTGATTGTGAGCATCATGGGCTTCTTTTCATGTCCTTTTGTAGTATATTTTAATATTCCTTGTGAAATGCCTTTTTGCACAGACAGGCAGTCAGTAAACTCTTCCTCTTAGTGCTGCCTAATTCATTTTTTTGTAGTTTTACTGTTATTATGATGCAGTGAAACAGAAACTGCAGCTGAAGAGTCTGCTGTAGTAGCTGCTAACAGGCCTGCAGTCAAAACACTGTTTCCCTCGGTATGAGGGGGGGGGGGGGGGGATTGGGGTGTGTGTGTGTGTGTGTGTGTGTGTGAGAGAGAGAGAGAGAGAGAGAGGGGGGGCGTAGCTAGAGGCGGGATTTAAAGGGCCAGTGTGTGTTTTTTTCATGGCTCCCCTAAGATTGATGACATGGGGTCAAGAGAGGGGAGAGGAGGAGAGGAAAGGAGAGGAGGGAGGGAGGAGGAGCTGGGTGAAGAGGAGAGCAGAGGAGAGGGGGAGAGGAGGAGAGGAGAGGAGAGGAGGGGAGAGGAGGGAGGGAGGAGCAGCTGGGTGAAGAGCGGAGCAGCAGGAGAAACAGAGCAGATCTGAAACTGGGTTCAAAATGGCCTAGATTTGAAGAGCATGAGGAGCGCTGGATTTATCCTGCTGTCGACATGCTTGAAGAGCTTCCATAATGAAAACCTCAGTGGGCAGATATGGTGAATCAAGCCAACAACTCCCCCAAGCGCCCCCCACCCCCCACCCCACCCCCAAACCCCCACCAACCATTCACAGTGAAAACTTCCAATTGCAGCATATGGTAAATCAAGCGCACTCTCCAAAATGAAAACCTCAGTAGCTGCATATGGGGAGTCCAGTGAGCCCCTCCGCAGAGAACATGTCATTTTGTAGATATGGTGAATCAAGCGCACCCTCCAAAGGAGGAACTGCAATTGCTCTAGTGATAACATCAGTGGTTCCATGTAGTGAATTAAGCGCACCCTTAAAGAGAAAATGTCATTTCAAAGATTCAAAGGTAAATCAAGCCCCCCCCCCCCCCCCCCCCCTCCTGCAAATAGAAAATGACATTTCAAATATATGAATCAATCGCAAGATATATATTGCCAATATCGGTGCTGTAAAATGAAAACATCAGCGGCTAGATGTGGTGAATCAAACGCACCCTTCAGTACAGTAATAATAGCTGTTATTATAAAGTGTGATGGTGATGCAGTAGGAATGTAAGGAAAAAAAACACAGTATACTATGGGGTTTTTTGTAACCGTGACATAGCAACCAATGAGCCGCGTCTAGCAATGCTTTATGGGAATTATCAGTGACCAATCAGATGGCTGGGCTGAAAAGACCCGTTTATATAAAATGAAAATATCAGTTGGAAGGTGTGATAAACTCAGTACATCACTAATGACGGTATGTGAGGAAGTGAAACATCAGCGGCTGGATGTGGTGAATCAGGAACACTCAGGGGGAAAATTTAATTTCGACGATGCGGTGAATCAAACGCACCCTCCACAGTGAAAACGCCAGTTGCTAGATATGGTAAATTGAGCGCACCTTCCACAGTAACAGCAGCGTCAGTGGCTAGCGAGGCTGGAAGGAACAAATTACAATCACTGTTATTGGAAATGAGTCGCTTTCTGTTTTTCTTTCCAGACGTTATGAATCTACAGGCTGTGGATTACTAAAAGGTTTATATTCATACTTTGGATAATGCCAGTGGCCTACCATTACTTAACATACTGTATGCTAAAGCGTTAGCATGCTAAAGCAGCAGACAGAGTATCTACCAGAGACACACAGAGGATTTTGGTGCCAATCCTCACATATTGGATACATGTTGAGTAAGGAGACCGATGGGACAAAGTTACAAAACAGAAAGTAGTCCCTTAAATAAATATTTAACAAACTAACAGTTCTACTTTCCATTTTCATTTTAAGCTGACACTCTTATCTAGTGCCACTCAGAGAGTGAGCAACAGCAGAGTGAGCTTCACTTCCTAGATCACCAACATTACAAGTAACCAAGGAGGTCAAAGGTCAGAGGTCACAGCACCCTGATGTAACAGATTTCCCCGTGACCCTGAATGATCATGTGATACAGAGAAGTGCTCAGAAAAGAAATACATTTTGCTCGATGCAGTGAATGAGGCAATTCACCTTCGGGGTGAAAATGCCATTTCAGCGATAGCGTGAATCAAACGCACCCTTCCCATGTAAACACATCCAGGGTGAATCCCACACTCGTCTGCATTGTGGACCGGCTGAAGTGGTTCCAGCTGGCTCTGGCCCCGGGCCGGTCATGAGAGCGTCACGCCTTCACACACTGTGATCAGGCTTTGACAGCATGCTGCAGCCAGGGAGACACATACTGCAGATCGCTGCCATGAAGTTTCATTTTCTCATATGAGTTGAAAATTTCCATGTTTGTTTTTGAGTTGAGTGAGCTTCAAACCTGTTAAAACGCCATTTTATCTTTTCAAAAACTGTCAGTGAGGAAATCCATATTCTTTGCTGGACGTGTTTGTTTTACACCGCAGCAGCTCGATCTCAGCCGGGCGGGAGGAGGTTACAGAGCGTCCTGTAAGAGAAGGATCACAGGTTCAATCCCCACAGCAGCCGGGAGTCCTGCTGAAGAGCTTCAGCTGAATCCCTAACATGTAAATGCAAATCCTCCTTTGATCATATCTGCTGCTGACATGTGACCACTAGTATATTCAGAATCACATCATCTGCATAGAATGTTATGAAGCTAAGCAGCTAACAGCTCGTTTCAGCCAAGAAATATGATTGGTCGAAGATGTTTTCCAGCCATGCTGATCCTCTATTCCCTGTCACAACTCACAAGGTTTTTTCAAGGAGTGAAAAATAATATGGTGTAGTAAAACCTGTCCACATGTGTCCAATCAATATCACAGTTGCAGTATTGATCAAAATCAGTGTTTTTTTTTTGGCAGTGTCAAGCAGGCCAACACTGCAAAAAACAATGTCCATCTTTACAAGTCATTTACTCTCATTCAGTCTAAAAAAAAAAAGTATTTTTCTTAAATCAAGTGGAAAATTCTGCCAATGGAGTAAAATGATTCCAGTTGTGTTCAGTGCAGTTACATGTTCTAGAGACAAGTGTCAAAAACAAGGCAGATCATCCAGCAAGTGTCAAGAAAATCATTTAACAGCATTCTTGAAACTAGTTGATTTTCATTACAAAGTGAAATATGATTTTATGACTCGAGATGGATGGATAAGATGGATTTTTTGCAGTGTATCTGTTAAAAATGTGTGTTTTTATAACAGCATTGGATTGAAAGCACACTGCTGTGTTTACAGTAGCTGGCCTCAGAGCAGATCTTTCATTACACTCATTGCTTTCTCTCCTTTAATATATTGCCGTGGCTCAACTGACCCGCTTTCCTCAACGATCAATACTCGAGATACTGGAAGAGATGGGGAGGAGGCGAAACCGCCCACCCCCCCACCCCCACCCCCTCAGGCAGGCCATGCAGTGCTTCCTTTATGCGGTAAAGGAAGGAGGTAGACAGTCACATGTTGCAGAATAAAACAGTTTCTTTACATGAACACTTCCTCTGTTTGGATGGGAACACACAGAGTTCCACAGTGGGACTCGAACCCCTCACCCTGCCAGTGTTACACCCCCAAACCCTAGCAGTGTTAGTGAAACGGCATCTTGAGAGCATCCTGCTTCCTTAATGTGATGTAATTCCTGTTGAAACAGGATATTCCCAAATTTCCCCAAGGGGATTACAGTAATAAAGTGAAATCTTATTCTATCTTATTTTAGGATGTTGGGGCGGGACATAACGCAGGGAAGGATCAGTGTAAACCAATGGGAGATCAGTTAGAGAGAGAAAGGCAGTTTAGTAGGAGTTTTAATTAACGCAACTGGTATAGCATGAGGTCACCCTTAAAGAAAATGTTTGTATTTGTATTTATTGTTAAATAGATGTATATTATGAAATGGAAAATGAGCTAGGTGAGAAAGTCATGTCTCATTTCATTGTGACTTTAAGATTCTTCACTAGGAAAAAATATTCCTTAAGGATTCATCAAAAACCCCACCAGGGTTCATGAAGCCTTAGTGAAGGAGTTCCTCAGGGAAGCGTTCTGGGTTCCCTGGTGGTTTCAGTCTGAAGGAGCTGCAGAGGCTCATCAGAGAGAGAGAGAGAGAGAGAGAGAGAGAGAGAGAGAGAGGTGGAGGGCGGCAGGGTATAAAACAGGGGGTGGGGGGGGGGGGGGGGTGAGGAGAGAGAGAAAGAAAGGAGAGAGGAGAGAGGAGAGAGGAAGAACAATCTGTACTTTCTCAATTTCAGAACTGTTTTACTGTAGATATTGATTGGAATGTGCTGTTGTTTAGAACATGTTTCCAATCCAAATAATTATCATTAGTAGATTCTGATTATAATGAGCTATTACATAAGAATGTTTCCAAATAATCATTACCATGAATATTGCTGATTAGGTGCTATTGTATGCATGTCAAGTAATCATTAGGCTACTATAGATATTGACTGGAATATGCTATGGTTGAGTACATTTCCAAACCAAATAATTAATCATTACTATAGATATTGATTATAATATGCTATTGTACATAATCGTGTTTCCAAACCAAATAATTAATCATTCTAAATATTCATGATCAGGTTCTATTGTACATTTTTGTATTTTTAGACCAAATAAATAATCATTATTATAGATATTGGTGATATTGTATTCTATACATTTTCAAACCAAATGTTCACTTTTCTCATAGATACAGCTGGTTATTGCATATGCACATTTTCAAATAAGACAATCAATCATTATTATAGATATTGGTGATTATGTAAGACTGTATACGTGTTTTGAAACCAAATAATGAATCGTCTCAATACAGTTTGAATGTATAAACTGCTGTCGGTTGGTTTTCAGGAAATGGTTTGGCGATATTGTTTCTGATAAACAGTCGTGCTAATAAAGTTATTGAATTCAAATTGAGAGATAGAGAGAGAGAGATAGGGAGAGGCAGAGAGAGAGAGAGAGAGAGAGAGAGGGAAAGAGAGAGAGAGAGAGAGAGATAGGGAGAGGCAGAGAGAGAGAGACGGAGAGGGAGAGAGAGACAGAGAGAAAGAGAGAGGGGTTTGATAAAGCAGAGAGCATTCTGCCAATACATATAAAACTGATTTTATGACTGAGACGGTCATCATAACTCTCTGTCTGTAACACACTCTCTCTCTCTCTCTCTCTCACACACACACACACACACACACACACACACACACACACACACAGTAGCAGCCAGAGCTGTGTGTGTGACGTAATGTTGTGTTTATTCTGGCTTGCTGCCTGATTCTCTACAGACTCTGGTCAAGCACACACACACTGTTACACTGACAGTAAACCAGCCAGTCAGTCAGTTAAACAGTCAGTCAGTCAGTTAAACAGTCAGTCAGTCAGTTAACCATGCAGTATGTGTTTCAGTCAGTCAGTCAGTTAAACAGTCGGTCAGTCAGTTAAACAGTCAGTCAGTCAGTTAACCATGCAGTATGTGTTTCAGCCAGTCAGTCAGTTAAACAGTCAGTCAGTCAGTTAAACAGTCAGTCAGTCAGTTAACCATGCAGTATGTGTTTCAGTCAGTCAGTCAGTTAAACAGTCGGTCAGTCAGTCAGTTAAACAGTCAGTCAGTCAGTCAGTTAAACAGTCAGTCAGTCAGTTAAACAGTCAGTCAACCAGTTAACCATGCAGTATGTGTTTCAGTCAGTCAGTCAGTTAAACAGTCAGTCAGTCAGTCAGTCAGTCAGTTAAACAGTCAGTCAGTCAGTCAGTCTGTTAAACAGTTAGTCAGTCAGTTAAACAGTCAGTCAACCAGTTAACCATGCAGTATGTGTTTCAGTCAGTCAGTCAAACAGTCAGTCAGTCAGTCAGTTAAACAGTCAGTCAGTCAGTCAGTTAAACAGTCAGTCAGTCAGTCAGTCAGTCAGTCAGTCAGTCAGTCAGTCAGTAGCCTGTTGTCCTGCCTGTTGCCTTGTGTGATAACTGATAAAACACTGTTGGTTTTCTTTGTAGTGGATTCACCTGATAAGCTGTTAGCTGTGTGTGTGTGTGTGTGTGTGTGTGTGTGTGTGTGTGTGTGTCCTGTATTATATTGTTGTGCTGTGTGCTTTGGGCCCGAACAGCATGAGCTAGATAACACTTTATCTATCCAGGTACACACACACACACACACACACACACACACACGCTGTACAGGAGATGTGTTCAGTTCCTTCCAACATTTTATTTACCTTCTTAGTGTCAGACTGCATCATCACAAGTTTAATAGAGAAATAAATCTATGAAGAGATTTTTTAATTGAACCTTTATTGATCCTGGAAACACTAAAACTAAGCTCAACTATATAATAAGACAAAAACATTAAAGGTTTGTGTGTTGGGTGTGGGTTCGTTTTGAGACGGACAGATGGGAGGGGGGGGGGGGGGGGGAGGGGGGGGTCTGGAGTTTTACTGCTCCCTTTCACTGTGGGATTGATGGCTCTGAGGTCCCAGACTGCCCCCCCCCCTCCTTCACCTCCCTCCACTCGTTTGTTTCCTCCTCCTCTCTCCCTCAAGGACCGAAGGAATGACTCTCTCTCTCTCTCTCTCTCTCTCTCTCTCTCTCTCTCTCTCTGTGCTGCCATTTGTCTTGGAGTAGGGGGCCCTGTCTGGGACTCTGTGTGTGTGTGTGTGTGTGTGTGTGTGTGTGTGTGTCGTTGTCATCGTCCAGACAACATCTGCCCCCATCGTCTCTAAAAGACCAGACAGGAGATACACACACACACACACACACACACTTATCTAGTGGTTCTTCTGCAGTCTGTTGGGAGTCCAGTTCTGATTTGTTTGGATTGGACTGGATGGGTTCTTCTATCAGTTTCACGTGCACGCTCACCGTGCACGCTCACCGTGCACGCTCACCGTACACGCTCACCGTGCACGCTCACCGTGCACGCTCACCGTACATGCTCAGTTGTGGTTTTGTAGCTGAGTTGAATCTGGTGTTTTGCTACTGGCTACAGCAGTGGTCCTCAAACTGGGGTCCAGGGTCCCCCAGTGGTCCTTGAGGGGGCTCTAGTAGAGTTTCAGGGGGTTCCAGTGGTTTTTTAGGGGTTTCAGGAGTCCTTGAGGGGCTTTCTGTAGACTTTCAGGGGTTTCAGTGGTCTTTTAGGCGGTTCCAGTGGTCTTTTAGAATCAGAATCAGAATCAGAATCAGCTTTATTGTATGTATGTATGTACACATACAAGGAATTTGACTCAACTTGCTCTCAATGTACAGAATAAATATACAGCTAAAAACAACAAGATGAACAGAGGTAAACCTAAACATTTAACTACTATGTACAAATATGCATATATATATAAAAAAGTATATATATATATATATACATATGTAAACAACACTAGGACAATAGTGCAATGGTGCAGAGTGCAAAGATGCTGGAATAAATATGGAGTTGTTGGTGTAACAGGTTACATTATATAGGGGGTTCCAGGAGTCCTTGATGGGGTTCAAGTGGCCTTTTAGGTGGTTCCAGTGGTCTTTAAGGGGTTCTAGTAGTCCTTGAGGGGGTTCCAGTTGCCTTTTAGGGGGTTCCAGTAGTCCTTGAGGGGGTTCCAGGAGTCCTTGAGGGGGTTCCAGGAGTCCTTGACGGGGTTATAGTGGTCCCACGTAAAATTAGGAATAGTTTAATCTCGCTGTACTTTAGAGATGCACCGATCAGGTTTTCTGGAGCCGACTCAGATTTTTTTCACAGTGTGATCGACTGATTATTGATCAGATCTGAAATGATTTCATCCAGACTCTCCAGGCAGCGACGCTTCATGTGAAAGCGCACAGCAGCAGAAACAGTAAAGCTCCAGTCCAGCAGCGTGTTTAACAGATTGTTCTTCTGGCTGCCGATCCATGTGGAAACGAGTCCCCGGTTTTATCCAAACACGGTAATTACATGTTAGTGTGTGTTGATGACTCACCTGTTGCCAATAACGATGACTGACAAAGCTGCGGTCGCCCGGCGGAGCCTCCAGAGCGTCGTCAGTGAGCAGAATATAGAGATAATGAGGTAAATATTGGACTTTTGGAGCCACGGTGCGATCGTTTGGCTACAAAACACTTGGATTCTGCTGCAGGAGCCGTTTGGAGGAATCTGATGGATATTTTATGGTTTTTGGGAGTGGTAAACGATGACCCGGGTAACTTCAGTAGTTTGTTAGCGGGCTGAGATGGAGCTACAGGGGCGAACTGTCTGTGTGTGTTTTACATGATGTTTGACATTGAATCTGATGTCTGCTGACAGTTTTACAGAAGTACAGATGTCTGCAGCTTCCAGGTTTACAGACACACAGATGTCGTCCATAATTCAGATTCCTGTGCAGAGAGCATGTGTGCAGAATGTGTTGACTGTTTCCATAAGAACCAGCTAACAGATGGCTACTGGTTTAATAAGTAATCTGCAAGAAGCACATGTACAGAAATACAGTATGTACAAGTAGTTCATAGACACAAAACGGATTGGACAAGCAGTTCAGAGCAGAGAGGAACGCTTTCTGTCCACAATATTTACAACATCCAAACTTTCTGAGGCTGTGATCTAACGCTCCAACTCACAAACCAGACGCCCGGTGTTGTGGACTGATGTGTGTTGTGGACTGATGTGTGTTGTGGACTGATGTGTGTTGTGGACTGATGTGTGTTGTGGACTGATGTGTGTTGTGGCTCCGAGTTGAACAGGACTCAATATGTTCATGTCAGACAGAGAAAATACAGTTTCTTACAGTTTCTCTGACAGTTTCCCAGTGAGTAACTTTAACTTTAGCTCCGTCCTCCGGTTCAGAACAGACTGCTCATCCTGCATTTTAAATTAACTGCTTTCAAGTTTTAAATTAACTGCTTTTAAGTTTTAAATTAACTGCTTTTAAGTTTTAAATTAACTGCTTTTATGTTTTTAAATTAACTGCTCTTTAGTAGACGATGCACTTTGCTCACTGTTTTGCACTCACTTTTTATTTATCTGTTTAGATGACTTATTTATTAATGTTTACTTTGTTATTTATCAAATTCAGCGAACTTGTACGACGACAATAAAAGGAAATCTTTAAGAGCAAACAGACATCGCTAACTTTTCTTGTCTATGAAGAGCAATGAAGGAAAACAAATCCAGGTCACTCTATTCCAGGACTTTATTTTAGTGGCTGAAATAAAGTCTTTTAACAGTTTTTCTGGATCTGCTCTCTGAGCCGGTCTGCCTTCCTCTGTTCCTCTGCTCAGTTCCTCCTTTGTTACTTCAGCCGAACGCTAATTAGATAGCTTGCAAGTTGTTGTCAAACTTTGTGTTGCCTAGTAACCAGAATGATGTAATGCTGGTTTCACCCTTTGACCTCTCGCTCCTGTCTGTCCCGGCCTTAAAGGGGAAGAGCTGCAGTTTTACGTCTGTGTCTGTGTCTGTCTGTCTGTCTGTGTCTGTGTCTGTCTCTGTCTGTCTGTCTGTCTGCCTGTCTGTGTCTGTGTCTGTGTCTGTGTCTGTCTGTCTGTCTGTCTGCCTGTGTCTGTGTCTGTGTCTGTCTGTCTGTCTGCCTGTCTGTCTGTCTGTCTGTGTCTGTCTGTCTGTCTGTCTGTCTGTCTGTGTCTGTCTGTCTGTCTGTCTGTCTGTCTGTCTGTCTGTCTGTCTGTCTGTCTGTCTGTCTGTGTCTGTCTGTCTGTCTGTCTGTCTGTCTGTCTGTCTGTCTGTCTGTCTGTCTGTGTCTGTGTCTGTGTCTGTCTGTCTGCCTGTCTGTGTCTGCCTGTGTCTGTGTCTGTCTGTCTGTCTGCCTGTCTGTCTGTCTGTGTCTGTCTGTCTGTGTCTGTCTGTCTGTGTCTGTCTGTCTGCCTGTCTGTCTGTGTCTGTGTCTGTGTCTGTGTCTGTGTCTGTCTGTCTGTCTGTCTGTCTGTCTGTGTGTGTCTGTCTGTCTGTCTGTGTCTGTGTCTGTCTGTCTGTCTGTCTGTCTGGACTCTAGCTATGTGTGTGCACTTTACAATAAATGCACTCTTACACTTTTAAGACTCTTTTTATGCTATTTACTACGTTTCAAGTAATTTAATTCAAGTATGTGTGTGTGCTGTGAATGTTTGAAATGTGTGTTTTGTACAGCTGTGTCTGAGTTTATGAGACAAATTCCTGACATCATTTACGGCAGTAAAGTTGACTTTGAAACTGACTGGAATCTCGGCCCAAAAGATCAGCTCATTAGATTTTGTTGATGATCTGGATCTGGGATTTCCACCATTAGACGATTATCGTTTTTTTAGCCAGAGCTATTACGCTGCTTTCATGTGCTGCTGGGAAAATCCGACATGCGGGACTTCCCAGTCGGCCGATGAACAGCGTTGCTTTCACCTGCTATTTAGTCCGAAAATGAAACCTGGAAGACGAACGATAAAGAAAAACAGAAACCGTTACGGAGGCTGCAGCTTTGAAGGTGGAGAATACATCAGTGTTGGTGGAGGTTTGAGCTCAGCTGAGAGACTTCTGGTTTTAAAAGGTGAAGGCTTCGGGGCGATGGGAGCCTGGAGGTTAGAGCGGCAGGCTTGTGACTGGGAGGTTGCCAGTTTGAATCCCCAGACAGACTGGGAAGCTGCGGCTGTGAGCAAAACCCAGACGCAAAATCTGCTTCAGTAAAACTCAACCAACGTATTCACAGCTGTTTGTGCATCGTTAAAATATCACTGTCGTCTTTTAAAACCTTGTTAACTCCAATCTTGGTGATTTTCATCTCTACCAACCAGTAATCCCTTAAAATACCTTTACGGCTACATTAATTCACCCCTTAATTCATGCAAAATCCCCTTAAAATGAGTTAAGGGAGTTATTAATGGAGGAGACCCCATCAGAACATCCTTACACTCCCCTTATTGTTTGACTCCTTACTTTCTAATTTAATGTAAAATTCAGGGAGACAGGAACTTTCCATTAATAACTCATTAATAACCTGTAAACCTGCGCAAAAGACATGAAAAATCCCTTAATTACTAGAGTCTCTGTGAATCAACCCATGAATAAATCCCTTATAAACCCACGATACTAACCTTACTTTATTAAAGCTGTTGTTTTTAATGGATAATTAATGTTTATGCAATGAGAAGTTAAGGATATTTCAGGGATAAAATGAAGGGGTTTGGTTTTATAGTGCATGTTTTCACTCCAGTTGAAGGATCACATGTTTCTCTGGGATTGAGAGAAAAATTTACAACTCTCTGTCTTATGAAACTGTTGGATAAACTCAAACCTCACGGGGGTCAGGCTGAAAACAAGGTGGTGTTTCTCCCTTTCTGAGCAGCTGACATTTTGGAGAAACGAGGTTTTCACTGGACAGAGACGAATAAAGAGAATAAAATATTTACTGCTCTGGTCTCAAAGACTGCCTGCCAGAGCAGAGCCGAGGCAGAGACGTCTGCTGCTCTGAGGGCTGAGACTGAAATAATTGGGGGAGTAATATAACTCGTCCTTGTAGTACTGAGTACCCCCCAAAAAAAAAAATCCAAAAAAAAAATCTATACATCTGTCCGGAGCGATGGGAGGAGAGGAGGAAGAAAAGAATTGGAGAGTTCAACTCAGTTCTTTCTTTGTTTCTCTGTCGTCCGTCTCTCTCTCTCTCTCTCTCTCTCTCTCTCTCTCTCTCTCTCTCTCTCTCTCTCTCTCTCTCTGTCTCGCTCGCATTGTTGTAGGGTTTGAACAGTGAATGCGCACACACACACACACACACACACACACACACACACACACACTCTCTGGTGGTGAGGCCCACTATATTGAGGGTCAACTCTATTGTCTGCAGCTCTCTGTGCTGTCAAGGCCGACCAAACTGTGATTGATGGCACTCATGGACGGTGTGTGTGTGTGTGTGTGTGTGTGTGTGTGTGTGTGTGTCTGTGGAGAGAGAGAGAGAGAGGGAGGTTTGGTTGAAGGCAGACTCCACTCTTTCTCTTCTCTCCTCCTCTCCCTCCTCTTATCATTTTCACAGAACGGTTCAGTAGTGTTGAGGCTGAGTTGAGCCTGGCTATAAATAGAGGGGTGTGTGTGTGTGTGTGTGTGTGTGTGTGTGTGTGTGTTTAGGGAGGGGAAAGACCATTTTGGGATCCAGCTGGATGAACGCCAGGACTTGGCTAAGAGGAGACGGAGAGAGAGGAGGAGAGGGGAGAGGGGAGGAGAGGAGAGGAGAGAGGAGAGGAAAAGAGGAGAGGAGAGGAAAAGAGAGGAGAGGAGAAGAAAAGAGGAGAGGAGGAGAGAGGAGAGGAAAAGAGAGGAGAGAGGAGAGGAAAAGAGAGAGGGGAGAGGGGAGAGGAGAGGAAAAGAGGAGAGAGGAGAGGAAAAGAGAGGAGAGGAGAGGAAAAGAGAGGAGAGGAGGAGAGAGGAGAGGAAAAGAGAGGAGAGAGGAGAGGAAAAGAGAGAGGGGAGAGGAGAGGAAAAGAGAGGAGAGGAAAAGAGAGGGGAGAGGAGAGGAAAAGAGAGGAGAGGAAAAGAGAGGAGAGAGGGGAGAGGAGAGAGGAGAGGAAAAGAGAGGAGAGAGAGGAGAGGAGGAAGAGAAAGTGATAAATGAGAGAAGAAGTAGTAGAAGTACCTGAAGTCTTCCTCATGTTTGCGTTCATTTCAGCTGTAAAATGAATTAAAATGGAATCTCACATTCACAGTTTGGGAAATGAATTTGAGGTTTGAATAAAACAGAAAGATAGAGAAACAGGACAGTTGTTGAGTCTCTCCCGTCACCGAGACAGTTTCCCACAAGTGATCCTGTCATCTATATTTAAAATACTTTATTACTTTAGGTAACGTAACAAAACACAGACTTCACGCTATGAAAAGTATTGTGTTATATACAGGCAGACGACTAAGACAGACATACATGCACACACATCTGCCATCCCTTCAACACACACACACACACACACACACACACACACACACACACAGAGGATATGAGTGTGAAGTTAAATAATGTAGCAGCAGTGAAGTGTCTGTGCTGCATGTCAGTCAAGATAATAGAAACCATTTATTCTGCACATGCACAATCTGCACGTGTGTGTGTGTGTGTGTGTGTGTGTGAGAGAGAGAGAGAGATAGAGAGAGATAGAGAGAGAGACCCATGACCTCTTGATTGTGAATATCACAAAGGCAATTAATGATATGGATCAAGTAGTGTGTGTGTGTGTGTCCATCAAGGATTCCCATGGCCTCTCATATGTTGCCCTGTGATCTCAGTAACATATGCACATACACACACACTCTGGTCTGCCAGATGCCTGTGTGTGTGTGTGTGTCTGCGACTTTATCATGCAAAATGACCACATACAAATTATTAAGACTCTTTCTCCACTCCAGACATCAGAGGTCAGAGGTCATACACACACACACACACACACACACACACACACACATACATCCAGACTTAGCAGTATTTGCATTTCACACTACCATATCCATATCATTAATGTCTTTGTCATCTTCAAAGACAAGAGGTCAGGGGTCACACACTTTCTCACACTCACACACACACACACGCACACACACACACCATAGACATGCTAATGTGTGTGATGTGGATTTGAGTTCAGCAGGCTGATGAGGGAAATATAAGTTTAGTCTCCTAACTATAAACTTGCAGTAAAAGAGCATCTGTGTGCTCGCTTAATGTTGACTGACACTAAACGTGATTTTTCGATGTGTTGAGAAGGTTAAAGGTCAACATTGTGTCATAACTCAGAAACTGGGGGAGCAAAAAGAGTTTATGACTTAATCATCCAACTCTGGAGAGCGTTCATGTGAAAGTAGGAAATTAGTTTTTCTGATATATCTGATAGAACATGAAGGCACCATCACCATCACTTATGGAAACAAGGAAACGCAGAAATCTGATTGGCTGTTGACTGATGTACTGGTGTGTGTGTGTGTGTGGTTAAATTAAGGTTCAGAGGAGAGACGTGACAAAATTCATGCGTTTACATTCATGCACATTAATGTCACTGAGCTGCATATTAAAGCTCCATCTCCTCCACTGTCCAGAGTTTTATTTTGTGTCTTTCTGTCCATTCAAAGCTGTGTGTGTGGTGTCATGAACCAAAAACACTCTCAATCCATTTCTCCACGTTCATTTTCCAGCATCTCTCTGAGCCTTACCAAGAACAGGCCGTTTCTGTCTCCGTGTCTTTAAGGCTCATTAATATTAACGACCCTCCGTTCCGATCGGCTAACCGTTTCGAGAGCGAAACGTGAGACGCCGCGGCCCGGCGGCTACAGGTAGGGAAAACTCTCCGGTAATAAACGATGACGACCGCTCGACCGCTTTGAAAAAAACACTTTGTTAGTCTATTATTTCTTACAGAAATGATAATGAGCGAACCTTTGTGACGCCGCAAAGTTACGGAAGTCCAAACGGCTCGTTTAGAGGCTCGCTTTTCTAATATGGATTGTGTGGATTTAGTTTTGATACTTTCACCATGTTTAGATACACATCCAACTCCTTTATCATCACAGAGGAGAGGGAGTCCTGTTTACATGATGTGGGACGTTTAAAATGAGACAAACACCGTTCAATTAAACTGATGTTTACTCCTCAGTGTATTTGTTATCTGGTGTAATAAATGTTCAGAACAAAACAGAACAGGAGTGTGAGTGGTGAGGTGTGTGTGTGACAGCTGTGTTATATGAATTCACAGCTAATAAATAAGTAGAGAGCCTGTTGACATCTGGCAGCGAAATCCTCCATACACAGGAAACTTCAAACACCAGCATGCTCTATTGTTGACGGCCATCTTGCTCTATAGTCTGCTCCATAATGAGATCGCATTATTGTAGTCCATAATCACCAACACACACATAAGGCTGTTTAGCATATGTATTGGTGTGTGTGTGTGTGTGTGTGTGTGTGTGTGTGAGACAGAGCCTTTCACCCTTGCAACAACAGCTGGTAATATGGTGGATATGCTGTTTTGAGTGTGTGTGTGTGTGTGTGTGTGATATTCCTTTCATTATCACTTATTGTGTAGCATGCAGACATAAGGGGTCAATGATCTCACACACACACACAGACACACACACACACACACACACACACACACACACACACACACACACACACACACTAACAAAGGAGCTGGGATGCAGCTGGCTGTGTGTGTGTGTGTGTGTGTGTGTGTGTGTGTGTGTGACATGACTGACCTTTCCACCCACAGATCAGACATTGTGTCATTGTGTCTGTCTGCCTCTCATGTCCTCTACAGGCCACCGTAGGACCGTCTCCATGGAAACACACACTGCCATGCGGACAAAATGCCACATAGCGATTATTTTGAAGGGTCGAACTTTGTCTATATTTCATTTTGATAGAATTTAAAGAAAGCAAGGGTTGTTAGCAAATACTGTGGAGTTCACCCTCCACACAGAGCTGCGTTCACAGCCAGCATGGTAGAGGCAGTTTATCTAACCATAGTATCTGGTAACACACCCTCTGGCGGCCATGTTGGAGGTCCTCAGCTCTCTGAACAGCTGACTGTGTTTCTGTCGTCTCAACAGAATTGAACAGACGGTTAATTTCTGTCTGTTTCTGACTGAACTGATCATTTCATCACTGATCCATCTGATTGATTTAGTGTTTAGATAATGTCAGCTTGTTAGCTAGCTAACCATAGCATCTGGTCAGCTAACATCACTGTCTTCTTGTTAACACATCTGATTAGCACACTAGCTAACGTAGCTAGTAGCGGCTAGCGTTAGCGTGTTCACATTAACATCAGTGTGTTTGCCGGCTAGTTAGCTAGCTAACAGTTTGTTCAGGTTAACTGAGCTGACTCTTCTCAAGCTACAACTCAGAGTGTTTTGGAGTAGAGACTAGGGCTAAAGACAAGACAGTTTACTGTGTCACAGTAACCAAATCCACCTTATCACACTATTCACTTTTACTGAGAACGTTACTGAATGGATCTACAGCCACACCACAACAAGCTGACTCAGCTGCTCTCTGCTTCTAGCTGCTTGGTAGATTTAAACTTTATTAACTAACACACAAACCTCTATAGAAGCAAAATATCTCCTAATTGACCAGTCCAGCCAAAACCAGCATTTTCACCTGTGGTACCTCGCTTTAATAATCATAATCACAATATCTCATATGAATATAATCAGGATTTTTGTCATAGCCAGAACATGTTTTAGTGTAGAGCTCAGCATGGTGGAGATGTTGTGGTTTGATGCTCTGGAGTTACAGAGAGGAGAGTTTCTGTGGCTGAGAGAAAGATTGTGGTTGTGTTGTAGCCATAATGGGGGAGCCATGTGTGTGTGTGTGTGTGTGTGTGTGTGTGTGTGTGTGTGTGTGTGTGTGTGTGTGTACATGTATGATTTGGATAATTTAGTAAA
>NC_136018.1:1320410-1325449 GCF_048128805.1 Centroberyx gerrardi | reverse complement strand
GGACTAGATTAGGGGTCCATGATATGAAAAATGTTGACAATCACTGCTCCAGAGTACAAGACGATGACTTGGTTCTACTGCATAACATTCAAGAAACAAATTATGTACAAAACTAACAATACAAACAGCATAATAACATGAAGGGGGAATTCACTGTAAACATAACTTCATGTAGTCAGACCTCCGTGTCAAACTGACCGAGGTCTGGAGAAATTCAAGCAGAGCGGTTGGTTAGAAAAGGGCGGAGCCTCTGTGGACTGTCATCAAGCTTCAAACCAATAAAATGACACTAGGGGCGGAGCCTGGCGCTGCTGCTCACCTGTCTGTTTCCTACTAACAACTAGAACATTCCCCACTCGTTATTTTCACGTCTTCCTCTGAACTTCGATCAGAACGGTTTCCTGATCCGCCATTACTGACCTGAGAGGACAGACAGCTAAATCTACACATTTCTCTCTCCCATAATGCATCACAGGCTGTCGGCCAGGTTTGATGAATCAAACTTTTACCGCGGCCTGCCGGTAAAAAGCTGCTCCATCCCTGTTTTGGAGCTAAGAAGCTGTGAAGGCTTCATCCAAGTTTGATGTCGAGAGCAAACTGCTGTCTTAAAGGAATAGTTCACCCAAAAATGAAAATTCAGTCATTATCTCTTCTCCCCTCATGCTGTTTGTTAGTCCATAAAACAGTCCAGGAGTTTCCAGCACGGCTTCGTAGCAGTAAGTCTTTGGGGACCGATCTTCAGAGTTTCGAAAAGAGCAGAAAAAGAACAGAAAATATCCATAAAATTGATCGCATTCCATTGGTCTGGGTTTGTAAAATGGCTCAGATTGAGTTTTTTTTTGAGACTCCATCAGAGTTGTTTTTGGATAACTGCACAAAGGAGCAGTTGTTAAAAATTGCGGACCACTATAAGGTTGAAATCAGTGACAAAAGGCTCAAGGGCGCAGTTAAGTCTATTTTAAAGGCTAACTTGTATGAGATGAATGTGTTGCCAGGTGAAGCGGGAGGTGTTGATGAGGATGCTGCTGGTTTGTCTTTGCAGATGGGTCAGAGCACTGGTTTGTCATTTGAACAGCAGAAGGAGTTACTGTTGTTACAATTGGAACATGAAAAGTTAAAGCATCGGGTTGAAGTTGAGAAAAATGAGAAGAGGAAAGGTGAAGTTGATAAAGAATTGGCTTTGGAAAGAATGAAGTGTGACACAGAGCAGGCTAGGATCACTTTGGAGCGTGAGAAGTTGGGTTTGATCAGAGAAGGTAGGTTGAGCCTGGAAGCTGGTGAGGGGCTAGGTGGAAATAGTTCTTCAGGTGACCGCTCCTCTTCGCGTTTTGATCTGGTGGGTAATTTGCGGCTTGTTCCGAGGTTTAATGAGAGGGACCCTGAAACATTTTTTTCTCTGTTTGAAAGAGTGGCTGACGCTAGGGGCTGGCCTGATGCTGATCGCACAATCATGTTGCAGTGTGTACTGAGCGGGAAGGCGCAGGAGGCATATTCAGCTTTGTCTGTGACAGATAGTTTGAGTTATGCATCAGTGAAAGTGGCTGTTCTTAAGGTCCATGAGATGGTTCCCGAGGCTTATCGCCAGCGGTTTAGGAATGGATCGCACAGTGAGTGGAAAAGATCGATACTGAGCAAATCTTGACTACAGTGGATTTTGAGAAAACGGTTGCATGTTCAGGTTCAGTTGGCTCGTAAATTCCCGAGAAATTTACCCAAATAAAAGCCAAGTACGAGTCACTTTTACTATTTTACCAGCCAAGTCCATTTTTATAACAGACTAGTCGCCAAACGCAGAGTTTCAGCAGCTGCAGTAAATCCCCTCCCTGTATACCAGCTCTTATAGCTCCATATTCACCGGCTGAGATACAGATGCAGAACAACTCTATTCACCATCTAATGAAGCATCTCATCTGCTCAAGGTTGTGCGTGTTTATCACAAACATTGTATACGCCGCTTCCATTCAGCAGAAGAGTTTTCTCCCGGCCGACGGCGAGCATTGTGTTCAACACTTTAATAAAGAGAGGCGGGAACCGAAGAAGCAGACAGATCATGTAAGACTGACGTGTGATTTGCGTGTTTGTCTGAATGAAACTGCTCTCTGGCTTCTACCTGTCCTTCACACCGACGATGATGATGATGATGATGGTGAGGAAGAACAAGTGAGGGAGAGAGGAGGAGGGAGAGGAGTGTGGAGAGGATGGAAGAAGAAGAAAGAGGCAGAGGAGGAGATAAAGAAGAATAATTAGAAAAGCAGGGAGGGAGAAGACGCCGGAGAGGAAGAACATCTACGAAAGGGAGGAGAGAGGAAAAAGGATGAAGAACAAAGATGCAGATGAAAATGTTGGGAAGAAGAAAAAGGAGCAAGAAAGGACAAAAGAGAGAGAAGAAGAAAGAGAGAAATGGGAAAAGACAAAGGAGAAGTCAAAGAGGAAGGAGAAGAAGGAAAAGGATGGAGGGAAGAAAAAAGACAAAAAATGAAAGCAGCAACCTTTTTAGAGATGAAGATAAGTTCTTGCAGGTTATGTTGGTTATTATATTATTATAAATGTGAGTACGGAAAAATAAGTGGCAATAAATAATAAAACAATATTATTAATTTATGGATGAAAACTTTAGCTTGTTTTTAGAGGTAATTTTATTTTTGCTGCTAACATTTTATTTATTTTATTAATATTGTATTATTTTATTTATTCTTTAATGTATTTTCCAATTTCTTTGCACATTTATTCAATTGTTGATTGATTGATTTATCAATATGTCAGGATTGGGATTCCATACCTCCGGCCTGTCTGTATCTGTATGAGATCTTGATAGCACATTAATTAATAACCATGTAAAGACTACAGCGATAGAGCCGAGGGGTTTTCTGAAACTAAATTATTTTAATGAAATTAATTGAATTAACCAGAATGGAGTTCTCATGCTGGTCCTGGATCAATCCAGAGCTGCAGGTCTGACGCCAAAAAAGACTGAAGACACTTCAGTTCAGACTAGAAGATTATCTGTTTGAGGAAAAAAACAAGTAAAAATTATCTTAGTGCTAATCAGCGCCAACCAGCTGTGTCTTGGCAAATTAAAATGTAACTGAAAAATAAAATAATAATAGCTCAGTACAACAACTTAACAATAAATATTAATGCTAACATGCATTTAGCAATGCCTGCTATGCTAACATTGCATCCTTAACAAAGGATTAAAGCCGCTTAACGAAGAAGTCCAACAAACAATATGCAAAACCTAAATGAAACAATCTAATGTTGTAAAATGTCACAACTTAGTTTATGAAGAAACAGAACTTGACCAGACCTGTTAGAGGTGTGGCTACGTGACATTACTGCTACCAGCAAAATACAATCTAGCCATACTAAGTTATCTAGGTTAGCTAGTTAGCTAGCTGACCTTCAAGTTCAAACTAGCCATACTAGCCTATAGCTATCTAGGTAAGCTAGTTAGCTAGCTGCTGACCTACAACATCATGAATATTTTTTTATTTATATTTTGACCAGAGTTCCCTTTTTGCCGTTGGCAGTTAGCTAACTTGCATTCTGAAAAACTGGTTCTTTGGCTCCGCCCACTGAGGTTTAACTCAACCAATGAGATTATTTGTACCTATTACTAACTCCAATCTGTATAAAAGTTACTATCACACACATTTCAGACATGGGAGTCCAACAAGAACCTGATGAAAATACAACTGCCTGGCCTTCAAGTTCATCTTTCAGTATCTCTAACATCTAAAGGATCTGCTCTGTGAAAGAGTCTCATCTCAACCAAAGACTTAAGTTTCCTTCTATCCTTTAAAATCGAGCAGGTAATTCCTTTTAAAGTTATGCTGTCAATCATGTCTGTAAGAGCAGGTCTGGCGTCTCCCAGTCGGAGAACGTCTCGTTTTGGGAAGAAACTCTTCAATCAGTTTGAGACGGCGGGTTGCCAGGTCTGAAGGGTTGCCAGGTCTGAAGGGTTCAGTCGCTCTGAGATGAATCCAGACGCACATTTATCTGTCTGCCTTTGAAAGTAATTAACGGCAGGATTATCTGAGGCCTCCTGTCTCATCACCGCTCAGTAACACACACCTAGAGCCGTCACACACACACACACACACACACACACACACACACACACACACACATGCACACGCACAGATTTCAAAAGCACAATTGGACAATTATACGCACAGATATTCAAATGCATACAGACCCAAACACTGGGGTCTCTTTCTCTTACACACACACACACACACACACACACACACACAGTATGCAAATGTGAATATGCACAGTTATACAGTACATAACATACTCTCTCTGTCCCTCTTCCTCTCTCTCTCTCTCTCTCTCTCTCTCTCTGTCTCTCTCACACACACACACACACACACACACACATTGTCTGCCTGCTTTTCCTGTTGTTTGTTGTACAATTTGTTTTCCTGGTTGCATTTCTTACGGGAGCCAATTATTTCACACACACAAACAAATAACTGGAATATAGTACACACAGTCACATGCTGCTGTTTTCTATGCTCTCTGTGTGTGTGTGTGTGTGTGTGTGTGTGTGTGTGTGTGTTGGATGCATTTATGTTTAAACATCAAAGCAGCTTCTTTTGATCTGTTTAAAGACACACACACACACACACACACACACACACACACGTAGACGTGCCATCTGAGGACAAATCTGCAGAGCTGCTACCCTCTCCTCAGCTGAACCTATGGTATGACTCACTCTCTAACACACACACACACACACACACACACACACACACAGCATAGAAATACATACAAAGCAGCATGTGACGGACCTTGTATTTATAGTATTTGTGAGAACACGCAATTGACATAGGGCCTACATTCAGTTTTAACCCTTTACCACTGAAAATCTAAACATAATTAATATTCTAAATGTTCTAACCTAAGCTGAGTCTAATTTTAACCCTGAAAGTAAACCTTCGCCTAATGAGGTCTGGAAAACAGAAAACACTCCACATGCAATCTGTTTTCTATTCTTGGGCTTGCAGGTACAGCAAGGTGTGAAAATTCAT
>NC_136018.1:1312910-1315410 GCF_048128805.1 Centroberyx gerrardi | reverse complement strand
TAATAGCAGTAGCAGTAGTAGTAGAAGTAGTAGTAGTACTAGTAGCAGTAGTAGTAGTAATAGTAGTAGCAGTAGTAGTAGAATAGTAGTAGTAGCAGTAGTAATAGCAGTAGCAGTAGTAGTAGAGGTAGTAATACTAGTAGCAGTAATAGTAGCAGTAGTAGCAGTAGTAGTAGCAGTAGTAGTAGAAGTAGTAGTAGTACTAGTAGCAGTAGTAGTAATAGTAGTAGCAGTAGCAGTAGTAGTAGCAGTGGTAATAGCAGTAGCAGTAGTAGTAGAAGTAGTAGTACTAGTAACAGTAGTAGTAGCAGTAGTAGCAGTAGCAGTAGTAGTAGTAATAGCCGTAGCAGTAGTAGTAGTAATAGTAGTAGAAGTAATAGTAGCAGTAATACTAGTAGTAGTAGTAGTAATAGCAGTAGCAGTAGTAGTAGTAATAGTAGTAGAAGTAATAGTAGCAGTAATACTAGTAGTAGTAGTAGTAGTAGCAGTAGTAGTAGTAATAGCAGTAGCAGTAGTAGTAGTAATAGTAGTAGAAGTAATAGTAGCAGTAATACTAGTAGTAGTAGTAGTAGTAATAGCAATAGCAGTAGTAGTAGTAATAGTAGTAGAAGTAATAGTAGCAGTAATACTAGTAGTAGTAATAGTAGTAGCAGTAGCAGTAGAATAGTAGTAGTAGCAGTAGTAATAGCAGTAGCAGTAGTAGTAGAAGTTGTAGTACTAGTAGTAGTAGTAATTGCAGTAGCAGTAGTAGTAGAAGTAGTAGTAGTACTAGTAGCAGTAGTAGTAGTAATAGTAGTAGCAGTAGTAGTAGAATAGTAGCAGTAGTAGCAGTAGTAATAGCAGTAGCAGTAGCAGTAGTAGTAGTAGTAGTAGTAGAAGTAATAGTAGCAGTAATAGTAGTAGTACTAGTAGCAGTAGCAGTAGTAATAGTACTAGTATTAGTAGAGCTACAAAGTGATTGACACATGATGGTAGTATTTAAATGATAGCAGGTAACTTAAACCCTCGGTTGGCAGAATGAGAACTCAGACTGGATCTTCTATAATTCAGAAAATATTCAATGATGAAATTCAGGGAATGATTTTTTTCCTATCTTCTGTTTTCCTTCCTTTTTTTCCTTGACTTTTTTTCACGTTATTTACTTAATTAATTAGTGGAATGAGCCCGGAGGCTGCAGACATTTATTATTTCACAGTAAAATGCATTTATCACGAAGAATACAAACATGATAATAAATGAGTGTATTAAAAATGTATATTTTTCTCTTCTCCTGAGCGGTCTGCACAGGGCAGCAGCTGGGACACACGGCAGCTGCGGGGTCGAACCTGTGACCCGCTGCTTACAGGACGCTCTCTCTGCCGCCACATTTCCCATGATTCCTTTCACAGCGCCGACCCGCTAGAGTCCCGACCCGCCGGCTGAAACCCACCGGCTCTACAGTCTGTTGTTTATTCAAAATATAAACTAGAAAAAAAGAATCAATAACAGACAAACAAATCCAATGAAAATGTTATTTCCTTATCTGGAAAATGATAAAATTAAAACGTCGTCTCGCACTCCGCCATGTTGTCAGAGCAGGAAATTGAAATTAATTTCAGTTTTAATTTAATTTCATGTGCATTCCTATTAGCTGATTGGGCAGCGACAGATAGGCTTGTTGGGGGAAAAACACACACAGACACACACACACACACACACACGCACACACACACACACACACAGAAAAACACCACAGTAAACAGTGGAAATGCAGGAAACTGGACTTTCTTGAACTTTCTCCCAAAACTGACAGTAAAGTTTATGTCAAGTTGAGGAAATAAAGTGAATCTCCCACTGATACTTTAAATCCATCATCCATCCATCCATCTATCAGTTCATCCACCAACTCATCCATCCATCAACCATTCATCTCATCCATCCATCCGTCTCTTGTCTCATGCTGTTTCCACATTTAGAAAACTGACATTAAACACATTCAAAAGCTGTTAAATGACATGTTTTTATCTTTAATTCAATTAAGACTCAAAAAGTGAATTAATAATGACATCATACTGGATTACATCATCATGACAGTACATGCAGTCTGAACACTGACTCTGGTGTGAGCAGCTGACCTGGAGGAAAGTTTAGTAGATTAGATAATTAGATTAAATGATGTATATTATGTATTAATATTGTAATAACTTGTCAAACTGTGATAAAACATCAGTATATATGGGTATAAAACGTGATGAAAACCTGTCATGTTTTATTGGTGTCCTGCAGCATGAGGTCATCAGTAAAGACTCTGGTTTCCACAAAGGAAAACCGATGGATTTTAATATAAAAATACAGAAAAATTTAAAAAATGCAGTTGCAATTGTTAAATAGATGAACATTATGATGTGGAGAATTAGCTAACAAGGTGGAAAAGTCGTTTCTCACTTCATTGTGACGTTAACAAGCTGCAGGTTGATCTGCTGGGTGAAGGATGGAGATGGAAAACAACTGATGAGATAAA
>NC_136018.1:1305410-1307910 GCF_048128805.1 Centroberyx gerrardi | reverse complement strand
TTTGACAGACTAGACTCAGTAAACAGAGCCAGTTGCGTTCAAAGGCACTGGGAAACTTTTCTCATCACTGCACAGCAACATGTTTGGTATCGAACGAAACTACAAATTCCCAGCTTTCCAAGGACCCTAAACGCATCACAAAGACGGTGCCGAGACTGACAGAAAGCCCATGTGGGGAACTCATGGTCTCTGTCGCCATCTGCTGGCTGTGTCGAAGCACTGACATGAATGAGCTCGACCATTTCATTTCATGTCATTTTATACAGTAAGGTCAAGTTATAAAAAATGCTGTCATCACATTGAAATGGTTACTATGAGGCCATATTTCATCACACATGAATGCAATTGGGCTCTTTGGATTCACAAGAGTCTCAGCTTTGCAGCCATACCCAATTTCTACAATTCCATGACTGTTTAGGTACCACAGTGTGCAGAAATAGGGAAAGAAAAAAAGGCGAGAATAACATCTTTTCACTGCATGCAGAACACTGTGTCTTTAGTACCCTGGAGCTCATATACCCTATGTAGCTGACATATGTCAGATATGGCTGTAAAGCTAAGACTCTTGCGGTTCTAATGAGCCATTCAGATATCTTAATGTGAGAGGTCAAGGGACCCGTTTGAAAATAGCCATGCCCATTTACCTTTGTCAAAAACTTCGCCGACTTTGGAGCTATGTTACATAACATGGCTGGTACCTACGTATTCGTCTGGATGTCTAGTTTCCGCTAATAAAAAAGCTCCGCTCTAGCTTCAAAACTGAGCTTGTGAGAAGCTCCGTTAAGCGCAGAAACCACCATACTCTGTGTGTGTACCGTAGCTTCAGTTAGCTTCAGCTGCTGTGTGGGAGAAACCAGACATACCTCTCGATCTCCGCAGCGCGGTCCGCCTGTCCCTAATGCATCAAGCCAGCCATTAAAAACTCCGCTGTAGACTTTTAATATACAGAATAAAAGTCCAAATACATCCATACTGATCTGATTCTACCTTAGCTTCAGCTACTGAGTGGGAGGCTCCCGATCTCCGCGGAGAAACAAGGACAAAACCAAACTTCAATTTCTGGCTCTGTGATCCTGTGATTGAGTCCACACGGTTCTCAGGTTCTCATCCTTTTACAATGGGTGTGTATTGTAAAGTAATAGCACACGATTCCTCAATGAGCCGCACATTTTGATGTCTAATATGTCTATGCACTGTAAAAACTGTAGGAGGAGATGCATCCTAAACTTTTGTCCGGAAGAAGAATAAGAATAAAAAGAATAATAAGTATGCAAGATAGTAAGAGTGTGCTCTGCCTACCGCAAGCACACTAATAATTAAAATGCGATGAGAAGGCGAGAACATTGCTTCGGTAAACACAGGTGTGTGTGTGTGTGTGTGTGTGAGTGTGTGTGAGAGAGAGAGAGAGAGAGAGAGAGAGTGAATGTGTGTGTGTGTGTGTGTGAGAGAGAGAGAGAGAGTGAGTGTGTGTGTGTGTGTGTGTGTGTGTGAGAGAGAGAGAGCGTGAGTGTGTGTGTGTGAGAGAGAGAGAGAGAGAGAGAGAGAGAGAGAGAGAGAGAGAGAGAGAGAGTGTGTGCGTGTGTGTGTGTCATAGCCTAATTAAAATGCGATGAGAAGAGAACTCGCCTTTGATAACTGTGGAACTCTGTGTGTGTGTGTGTGTGTGTGTGTGTGTGTGTGTGTGTGTGTGTGTGTGTTGGTCCAGTAAACATAACTCTATAGAAATCTCAGTAGCATCATTTATTAAATTTCATGAGTTCTAATGTAAATAATGTCTGTTGTGTTCCCCTTTTATATCTGAAGAGTTCACACACTATCAACTCTTTAAGGTTACACCCCCCCCCCCCCCCCCCCGGCGGCCATGTTGGAGGTCCTCAGCTCTGAACAGCTGACTGTGTTTCTGTCGTCTCAACAGAATTGAACAGACGGTTAATTTCTCTCTGTTTCTGACTGAACTGATCATTTCATCACTGATCCATCTGATTGATTTAGTGTTTAGATAATGTCAGCTTGTTAGCTAGTTAACCATAGTATCTGGTCAGCTAACATCACTGTCTTGTTAACACATCTGATTAGCACACTAGCTAACGTAGCTAGTAGCGGCTAGCGTTAGCGTGTTCACATTAACATCAGTGTGTTTGCTGGCTAGTTAGCTAGCTAACAGTTTGTTCAGGTTAACTGACACTTCAAAGGCCTTTAGCACATTTCATCTCTGTTCTTTTCATTGTTTTCTTTGAAGCTGTGCGCTCACAGGATCAGTGCTGTCTTCTAATGAAGGCACCATGGTAAAAACTGCTTCTACTTTTGCGTGGAGTGAGAGTCGGAGCGTCATCACAGCCGACCAATCAGCATGGATGATAAACATGAGCGACTGCAAAACAAACATGGAGGAAACCTCGTCCTCTCTGTTCATGAGCATCTGCAGCTTTATGATTATCACAACCTGACAAAGAAATATTTATAATTTCAATGATTAGCTAGCGTATCCTAACGGAGTCTG
>NC_136018.1:1273854-1301354 GCF_048128805.1 Centroberyx gerrardi | reverse complement strand
ACCAATCAGTGATGTAGTCCCAGGGTCACTGACCAATCAGTGGCTTTGATCCTGGGTCATTAACCAATCAGCAGCATAGTCACAGGGTCATTAACCAATCAGTGGTTTGGTCCCTGGGTTGTAATCAATCAGCAGCATAGTCACAGAGTCGTTAACCAATCAGTGATGTAGTCCCAGGGTCATTGACCAATCAGTGGTTAAGATCCTGGATCATTAACCAATCAGCTGTCCTGGGCCTTTAGGACCTGGGACAGAAACCAATCAGTGGTTTAGTTCAGCGGTTCTCAACCTGGGGGTCGCGAGATTATTTTGGGGGGTCGCGGGATGGTTCTCCAAAAAAAAAAAAAAAAAAAAAAAAATTTGATAAATATTTTTTGAGAATGATTTTTCCATTAAATCTCCCATACCAATGATATAATGTAGTCATTATCAAACAGATTTGAGTGAGTGAGTGAAATGTGTGCTGTCAGATCTTGAATAAAATTTAAAATTGTAATTAAAGCCAAATTGATTTAGACAATTTTAGACACAGATTTTAGTTGTTTTGTATATTTTTGGTCAGTAATGCAAGGTTTGTGTACGTTTGGTAGCTGTCATGTGTGTTTGGTAGCTGTCCTGTGTGTGTTTGGTAGCTGTCATGTGTGTGTTTGGTAGCTGTCATGTGTGTTTGGTAGCTGTCATGTGTGTGTTTGGTGGCTGTTGTGTGTGTGTTTGGTAGCTGTCCTGTGTGTGTTTGGTGGCTGTTGTGTGTGTGTTTGGTAGCTGTCATGTGTGTGTTTGGTAGCTGTCATGTGTGTGTTTGGTAGCTGTTGTGTGTGTGTTTGGTAGCTGTCATGTGTGTGTTTGGTAGCTGTCCTGTGTGTGTTTGGTGGCTGTTGTGTGTGTGTTTGGTAGCTGTCCTGTGTGTGTTTGGTGGCTGTTGTGTGTGTGTTTGGTAGCTGTCATGTGTGTGTTTGGTAGCTGTCATGTGTGTTTGGTAGCTGTCATGTGTGTTTGGTAGCTGTTGTGTGTGTGTTTGGTAGCTGTTGTGTGTGTGTTTGGTAGCTGTCATGTGTGTGTTTGGTAGCTGTTGTGTGTGTGTTTGGTAGCTGTCATGTGTGTGTTTGGTAGCTGTCATGTGTGTGTTTGGTAGCTGTCATGTATGTGTTTGGTAGCTGTTGTGTGTGTGTTTGGTAGCTGTCATGTGTGTGTTTGGTAGCTGTCGTGTGTGTGTTTGGTAGCTGTTGTGTGTGTGTTTGGTAGCTGTCATGTGTGTTTGGTAGCTGTTGTGTGTGTGTTTGGTAGCTGTCATGTGTGTTTGGTAGCTGTTGTGTGTGTGTTTGGTAGCTGTCATGTGTGTTTGGTAGCTGTTATGTGTGTGTTGGGTAGCTGTCATGTGTGTTTGGTAGCTGTCATGTGTGTGTTGGGTAGCTGTCATGTGTGTGTTTGGTAGCTGTCGTGTGTGTGTTTGGTAGCTGTCCTGTGTGTGTTTGGTAGCTGTCATGTGTGTGTTTGGTAGCTGTCGTGTGTGTGTTTGGTAGCTGTCCTGTGTGTGTTTGGTAGCTGTCGTGTGTGTGTTTGGTAGCTGTTGTGTGTGTGTTTGGTAGCTGTTGTGTGTGTGTTTGGTAGCTGTCATGTGTGTTTGGTAGCTGTCGTGTGTGTAATAGTAACTCCTGGGACAAACAGGGAGCAGAGAAGCGTGTGTTTGCAGCAGAGGGTCGCTCAGTCTTCCGCTGCTGTGAAGTCTGCGTCCCGTGTGCAGAGAAAATAGGGTAAATACGCGCCGAGCTCCGTGCCGTGCGCGCCTGTGTGAACAGCCGCGCCGACAGGGCAGGGCGCCGAAGTGAAGCGGGTCGCTGCAGTGTGTTTCAAGGGTGAGTCGACAGGGAGGGGGTCGCGAACCCCAACCTAGAGTTTTTTGGGGGTCGCGGCTCAAAAAGAACGAGAAAGAGAACTACTGGTTTAGTTAATCAGGTCGTTAACAAATCAGTGGTTTAGCCACAAGGTCGTTAACAATCTGCAGTTTAGTCCTAGGGTCATTAACCAATTAGTGTTTTAGTTCCTGGATTGTTAACCAATAAAGCTGTTTAGGTCCTAGGACAACAACCAATTAGTGATTTAGTTATAAGGTTGTTAATCAATCAGTGGTTAATTTTGTGGGTCATTAACCAATCAGCAGCACAGTCCTAAGTTTGTTAACCAATCAGTGGTGTAGTTCCTGGTTCATTAACCAATCAGCAGTTTAGTCCTAGGGTCGTTAACCAATTAGTGTTTTAGTTCCTGTGTCTTTAACAAATCAGCAGTTAGTTTCTCGATCATTAACTAATCAGAAGCATAGTCCCAAGGTTGTTAAGCAATCAGCAGTTTAACCGGGGTCGTTAGGGTCATTAACCAATTAGTGTTTTGTAGTTTTGTAGTCTTCGGATCATGAACCAATCAGTGGTTTATTACCACAGTTGGTAATCAATCAGCAATTTGGTTCCAGGATCATTAACCAATTACCACCGTCATGTTGCATTCATATAACTCATAAAGAATGTGTGTAACTATATTAAACACACACACACACACACACACACAAACATTATCGTCATCACACACACACACATCACCAGCATCAAACACACACACACACACACACCAAATATACAACATAAGCATGATCATCATGAAAACACACACACACACACACACACACACACACACACACACACACCCTAAAGGTTAGAGCAGTGGGCTTGTGAGCAGAAGGGCAGTGTGATGCTGAGGAAGAGCTTCTGTGCTCAGCAAAAACCTCACACACACACACACACACACACGCACACACACACACACACACACACACACACACACACACACACACACAGACAGGCAAGGTCAGAAGTATTGCTTTCTCTGAGGACTTTGTGTCATGACCTCCCTGTGCAAAGGATCATGGGAGTGACATGCAGTGTTTTTTCCCATCATGCCCTGTGTGTAATTCGCTACCGTGGGGCGAGGCGACCTGGAGAGTCAAACTACTTTCTGTCCGACCTTCTCACACAACAGAGGACACATACACACACACACACACAACACACAGTAAGACATACACACACACACACTCTCTCTCTCTCTCTCTCTCAACACACACACTCTCTCACACACACACACACACACACAACACACACATAGTAAGACACACACACACACACACTCTCTCTCTCTCTCACACACACACACACACACACACACTCACCTACATACTCAAATATGCACACAGAAACCGAGGAAGAGAAAACAATTTACAGAGACAGAGGAATAGCGACTGAGCGCACGCACACACACACACACATACGCACACACACACACACACATGCACACACACGCGCATACACACACACACACAACCAATTTATTCATACACTCTTGGCAAAGCCTGTCAACAAATCCATATTCATGTTCTAGTATTTACACTTCTGTGACTCTGAACTGTTTAGAATGGCAGAGGTTTGGCTAGCTGGTGTGACTGAGTCAACTTTGCTCAAGTCTCAAGTCTTGAGGCACAAGTCTCAAGTCTAACTGTAGATTACCAAGTCAAGTCCATGTCATTAATGTCAAGTCTCAAGTCTAAATGTAGAACAGCAAGTCAAGTCAGAACAAATCAAGAGTCCAGTATCAATTTAATATCTTAAAGAAAACTAAATATCTAGGACTTTTCAATGCAATATGGTTTTAATAGGATAAAAACTTGGTAAGAGCATCATGAGTTTGATTTCTATAATCAGTTTCAACTTCAATAAATTCAATCATTCCATACAAATTCAGAAAACAGAATTTAAATTCAGTCGTCCGCTGGAACAAATCTCATCACTTTCAATCTAAGTCATTTACACAAACACAAGATCTCAAGTCAAGACTTTAGAAACCTTTTCAAGTCATCAAAGTACAAGTCAGAGTCAAGTCCCAAGTCACCAGAACCCAAGTCAAGTCAAGTCTCAAGTCTTCTCTTCATGCATCAAGTCAAGTCTCAAGCAATTAAACCTGTGACTCGAGTCCAAGTCATGTGACTCGAGTCCCACCTCTGTGCAAAACCAATGACATAACCCCTGATTGATCAAGCAAATTTTCTTGCACCTATCATAAGTCTTAGTGTTGACACTGAACATTGTGAAGATTCTGTGCCCACTAGTATTAGTAAACCATAGTAGTCTAATTGTATATTTTTCTGTTTGGTACAGTTGTAAAGACTAACAGACGTGTTGGCAGCCTACTTACAGCCAGTCACAGAACTGCTAGCTGCAAGGGCGTAGAATTGGGTAGGGACGGTAGGGACGTGTCCCTACCAATATCAAGCGACTCTGAAATGTCCCTAGCAATTATTTTGATTGACAATAAACGTTGTTTTGTCCGTCAGTGTCTAGTCAATGTTAACAGATCGCGTTCTCTACTACGAGTCCCGCTGCATTGGTGTAGTGCATCGGTGTCCTGTGTCGGCATAGCAACGGACGCTGTAACGAAACTTTAGTATAACAGCTGTTTTAGAATGTTATTGCGTCACCCGGATAAAAATTGGCGTGACACCGCCTCCCTAACCCCCCCAAAAAAATCGCTGATTGGCTTTGCCATTTCTTGCTAACGTATGAAATGCTGTGGGCAAGAAGAGCCAAAGCTCCGCCTACCGGCGAGCATGCGAGTGAAGACTCCATCCTATTTTATATTAGTAACAGTTGTGTTTAGCCATTAAAGTTAGTTTATTTAAGTACCGTGTCGCGTGCGTCTGTGACGGGTGACGACCGTAAGTAGCCTACATGTCACAAGTGAGACTGAACAATGCTGATGTTGCCACACTGGACAACACTGATGTAAAACAAATATGCCAACAGTTCATCTCTGTTAATGACAGGCGTAGGCATGTGTTTGGCTCAGCTGTTTGTATGTAGGGTTTGGATATAGTTTACAATATCTTATTATTATTATTATTATTATTATTTTAAATGTAAATACAGATCGTTGGTTTGAATAGGCAACAGTACTACAGTACCTGCTCTTCAAAGTCCCATTCAGCTGGCAAATTTGAGTAAAGGATTCATTAATGTGCTACACCCCTGTGTCTGTGTGTCTGTTAATGAGTGTATTGGCTACCATAACTATCTAGATCAGTGGTTCTCAACGTGAGGTCCGGGGACCACCAGCGGTCCTTGAGGGGGTTCCAGGGGGTCCCCAGCAAATTGATGAATTGTTAAACTTCAGCATTATTTAATTTACAAATAGTTAACACAATTACAGAATGTAGAAGAATGACTGTTTTGATCTTAGTTTCACTGTTATCTCTCTACCTGCAACACAGACAGTCATGGGATTCTGGATCAAAATCATATCTAACAATAAAAGTATTCTCAGATTTGGGTCCGAGAGACAAAATCTCATCAAATGGGGGTCCATGGCTCTAATGTGGACTAAACTAGGGGTCCTCGATATGAAAAAGGTTGAGAATCACTGATCTAGATGACATGAAATGGCGGTCAGAAGTCTATCATAAATGTAAAATGCCTCAGCTTCCAGTGGGGGTTACATCCCCTCCGGACCTCCCCCATTTGTGTCCCTACCAATGTCAAAATCAAACCTACGCCCTTGGCTAGCTGTGACGTGTTTGCTGTTAGTGAAGTAATTGTTTTGACACGAAAGCAGCATCTGGATTCAGAAATGTGTGTAGATGAAAACGTACAAGTTTAAAATGCCAGCTGAAGTCAGACTGACAGGGACGATGATGTGAAACTCATTTTCCCCATAGAGAGATTTCCTTTGATCGACAAGTCCAGTTTTGGGCGATGGTTTGTGTTTGTCAAGACCTATCCGCACATAGTCATTCCAAAACGCTATAGATCCTGTCAGTTAACATTTTGCCACCCAAAAATCATTTTACTATTTCAAAAACGTTTTGTAAGTAACAGTCTTAACATGACTTACAGCTTTAATACTAAGTCATAATGTGCTCCACTGTCAAACCAGTGATCGTCTTGTCGGAGCATGTGGCAGCTTGTGCACGTGTCCTTGGGATGCTGATGGAGATATCGCCCGTCCGGATCGCCTCTGCATGAAACTCAAACTCCTGACAGACCAAGGTGACTTTTCCCTCCGCTCTGAAGATGGAATGAATTCTGCTTCAAATCTATTCATCTGTGCTCTTTCATTCTCCCTCTCTCTCTCTTGAAGAAATAGTTCACCCACAAATGAAACTTCAGTCATCCTCTCCTCCCCCATGCAGCTGAACCTCGGTGCAGTTTGTTAGTCCACATCAGGCCCTGAGCTCCACAGAGGAACGGCCTAGAAGCTTCTCCAGAACAACTGAAGCTGCTGGACCTGACTTGACCCGACTTCACGGTTCAAAACATAACAGAAAATAACCAAATTGAAGTTACAGGGTTTTGACTCGACATCCGACTTTTTAACCATAAAATGTCTCCATGCAGCTCGTCCAGCATGATGCAAGTCTCCGGAAGACAAACGATCCCAAAGTGACTTGAAAAGACATTTACACCGTTATTTAGCTGAAATCGCCACTATATAATGTAATGACTACAATAAATACTAGGGCTGTGCAAAAAAATCGATACAGCTGAGTATTGCAATATTTTTTTCCACAATACTGTATCGATTTTCTAGCCCCTCGTATCGATACATTAAAAAAATGTATTCATGTTTTAAACGGATTTAAAATGTCCTTAAATTTCCCTCAAATCCCTTTGAATTAAATAGTTTTGACTCAATTTGTCCGCTGAGTTATCAATATAATGTGATGTACATATTAGACCAAACAGCCAGTGCCGTGGACGCCCCAGAGTGTGGCCGTAATGCTCCTTCTAAAATGAACTATCCACACGGCCAGTTTGGCATGCCCTGTTCTGAACTGGCCGTTGTGCCCTTAAAAGAAAGTTGTGGATTTCCTCATTTAAAACTACATGCGACACAGCAAATAAACAAACTCACGTTTCCCAGAGTCTCCGTCATCACGCTGGACATCAACAGTAGCGCGAGATTTCTCCCACTCCCGCAAATATATGTTTAACGTTAACGTAAACATTAAGAGCTAATTATTAATTAAACTGAGAGGGAGAGAGAGAAGCCATCGCTAACTGCTAAGCTATCGCTAACTGCTAAGCTAAGTAACTATCAGATCTGAAAAGCGTGTAAACAACTGTGGGATTAGCGAGAAAGTCGCTAAAAGAAGGAGAGAGCTATGAGTGCTTGAGCAGAACTAGTGTAAGTTTAAATGTACAGCGGGTAATTAGCCGCTGTAATGAAGAATATAGCAAAATTAACCTGGTTGAGAGCAGCAAAAACGCTATCAGTAGCAGTAGGCTGCATATGAGGCGTTTAGGGGACATCGGTAAATTGTTGTGTCTACCGATAGTCTGCATGAGGCGTTTAGGGAACATCGGTAAATTGTAGCGTCTGCCGATAGTCTGCGTGAGGCGTTTAGGGGACATCTGTAATTTGTAGCTACAGAAAATAACCTGGGTTACACTTACGTTATCGTGTGTTACTGTATCGCAATATGTATCGTATCGCAATGAATCGTGATACAATCGTATCGTGACCCATGTATCGTGATACGTATCTTATCGTGAGGTCCTTGCCAATACCCAGCCTTAATAAATACTGTATACTATATTTAATGTGTGTTTATTTAAGAACAGAAAATGTATCATACTGTTCTCCTTAAACAGTCCAATTATTGATGGACTGTTCAGTCAGTTCTCCTCCTTTTCAGTGGAGGAGCCTCTTGCTTGAAGGTTTATTGTCAGTCCTGAAGTCCTGAAGGGGGTTGAGGCTGACTCCAGGCTGGAATACCTGGTCTTTCTCCTCTTTGCAGGCGGCTCTAGATCTGGCCCTTCCCTCTGTTTATACTTTTCTGAGGGCTTCCGTTCCTTCAGGGCACAGCTGGAGCTGGATTTTCCTCCAGTGAACGGTGATATGATGAAGGTTGGGTTCACTGGTGGCATGATGGAGGACTGGGAAAGAGGCAGACAATCCATGTCCTCAACAGCATCACTCTTAACCTTCTGTCCCCTCGAGACAGAGGTGGAGCTGGGCTGTTCAGTCAGTTCTCCTCCTTTTCAGTGGTGGAGGAGACTCTTCCAGCGCCTCTTGCTTTAAGTCCTGAAGGCGTCTCTTCCTTTTCAGTGGTGGAGGAGACTCTTCCAGCGCCTCTTGCTTTAAGTCCTGAAGGCGTCTCTTCCTTTTCAGTGGTGGAGGAGACTCTTCCAGCGCCTCTTGCTTTAAGTCCTGAAGGCGTCTCTTCCTTTTCAGTGGTGGAGGAGACTCTTCCAGCACCTCTTGCTTTGAGTCCTGAAGGCAGGGGGTTGAGGCTGACTCCAGGCTGGAATGCTTGGTCTTTCTCCTCTTTGCAGGCGGCTCTAGATCTGGCCCTACCCTCTGTTTGTACTTTTCTGAGGGCTTCCGTTCCTTCAGGGCACGGCTGGAGCTGGATTTTCCTCCAGTGAACGGTGATATGATGACGGTTGGGTTCACTGGTGGCATGATGGAGGACTGGGAAAGAGGCTGACAATCCATGTCCTCAACAGCATCGCTCTTAACCTTCTGTCCCCTCGAGACAGAGGTGGAGCTGGACTTTGTCCGAGCCCCAGGATTGTTGGAGGACTGGGAAAGAGGCTGACAATCCATGTCCTCAACAGCATCGCTTTTAACCTTCTGTCCCCTCGAGACAGAGGTGGAGCTGGACGTTGTCCGAGCTCCAGGATTGTTGGAGTACTGGGGACATGGCAGCCATTCCATGTTCTCAACAGCATTGCTCTTAACCTTCTTTCCCCCCAAGACAGAGGTGGAGCTGGACTTTGTCCGAGCTCCAAGATTGTTGGAGGACTGGGGACATGGCAGCCATTCCATGTCCTCAACAGCATTGCTCTTAACCATTGGTCTCCTCAAGACAGAGGTGGAGCTGGACTTTGTCCGAGCTCCAGGATTGTTGGAGGACTGGGGACATGGCAGCCATTCCATGTCCTCAACAGCATTGCTCTTAACCATTGGTCTCCTCAAGACAGAGGTGGAGCTGGACTTTTTCTGAGCTCCAGGATTGTTGGAGGACTGGGGACATGGCAGCCATTCCATGTCCTCAACAGCATTGCTCTTAACCATTGGTCTCCTCAAGACAGAGGTGGAGCTGGACTTTTTCCGAGCTCCAGGATTGTTGGAGGACTGGGGACATGGCAGCCATTCCATGTCCTCAACAGCATTGCTCTTAACCATTGGTCTCCTCGAGACAGAGGTGGAGCTGGACTTTTTCTGAGCTCCAGGATTGTTGGAGTGCCGGGGACATGGCAACCACTCCATGTCCTCAACAGCATCCACCTTGACCGCCGGAGTCTTCCGAGCCATCAGCTGCGGGTAACTCGTTGAAAATCAGAAGAATTTCAACGCTCTGGATTTGAAAGTTCTTGATGTCTTGAAGTTGTTCTCTGCTGAAGTTCAGATGAGAAATGACACCAAAAACTCAAAGCTACTGTATATATACTGGAGGTCTAGAATTCCAGAGTTCTGAAGTATGACATCGTAATGCTTCATTAGTATAATGTATGCACAGTTCAGTTCTATCATTGTGATGTCACAATAACAAAGGAGTGACTTCCAGCTGGGCACTACAGTTTATATTTTTGTGCATATCTTCGCCATTTTTTGACGTAGAAACAAGCGGAAAAAAGCTCTCGAATCTGCTGAGTCTGACCTCTCATTGCATTTACTCAAGGAAGTCTCCTGACCAATCAGAAGCGAGCTCGGTTTAAGCCAGCCAATAGGCTGCAAACATACCTGTAAAGGGCATTGTATTCAGCCGGCTCAATTCAAACCAAAACAGTATACACGAGAGAGAAATGTAAGTTTTTTTGCTTCAGTAAACTTAGTAAAAACATTTTTTTTTACATTTTCCATTCATATGTCTATATACATCATTGAACATCAGGAACATCACTTTTATCTGCAGAAAACATGTCCTTTGGTCTTTGTTTGCATTTCTGCATACAAAATGTGTGATTTTCTGTAGGCGTGTTTCTCCTTATGGTGTGTTATTGGATCTGTCGCATCTATACAGTATCTGACAGTGAAAAACAAATGATATATTCTAAAAGCTGAGTTTGTGCTGAAAGAAATGACACCAAGCACCCACACCTGTTCCACGATACAGTTTATGGCAGTGTGGTTTTCTGGGATGAGACAAAGTCATATAGATCATATAGATCAGTGTGATGTATATCAGATGTTTGCATGCAGTCGCCTCTTAAAATTCAAAGGGTTTATTTTTTTCTCCTGGAGGATGATGAGGCCAAGTGTCTTGTACCTCCATGGGTTTTTTGTTTCAGGAAAACATCTTTGTCACGGTGGCACATCAAGTGACGTTTCATGATGGCAGAGTCTTGGAGAAGAGTCGGTCGGCCATATTGTCACTGATTCACACGCTGAGCTGAACGTTACCATGACAACAACGTTGGGAGTGTTGGGAGCACTTTGGATTAAACTGGTAGTTTAGCTATATTATGCAGTAGTGAGGTGGTAGTTCAGCTAAATTGAAAGTTTATTAAATATTTATGTTATTGTGCTAAGGTGTGGAGTAATACATGTATGACTCATATAAAACCTACATATCTACTACAGAAAACAGCTATAATAATTATTCATTAGCGAGAAAGTCGCTAAAAGAAGGAGAGAGCTATGAGTGCTTGAGCAGAACTAGTGTAAGTTTAAATGTACAGCGGGTAATTAGCCGCTGTAATGAAGAATATAGCAAAATTAACCTGGTTGAGAGCAGCAAAAACGCTATCAGTAGCAGTAGGCTGCATATGAGGCGTTTAGGGGACATCGGTAAATTGTAGTGTCTACCGATAGTCTGCATGAGGCGTTTAGGGAACATCGGTAAATTGTAGCGTCTGCCGATAGTCTGCGTGAGGCGTTTAGGGGACATCTGTAATTTGTAGCTACAGAAAATAACCTGGGTTACACTTACGTTATCGTGTGTTACTGTATCGCAATATGTATCGTATCGCAATGTATCGTGATACAATCGTATCGTGACCCATGTATCGTGATACGTATCTTATCGTGAGGTCCTTGCCAATACCCAGCCTTAATAAATACTGTATACTATATTTAATGTGTGTTTATTTAAGAACAGAAAATGTATCATACTGTTCTCCTTAAACAGTCCAATTATTGATGGACTGTTCAGTCAGTTCTCCTCCTTTTCAGTGGAGGAGCCTCTTGCTTGAAGGTTTATTGTCAGTCCTGAAGTCCTGAAGGGGGTTGAGGCTGACTCCAGGCTGGAATACCTGGTCTTTCTCCTCTTTGCAGGCGGCTCTAGATCTGGCCCTTCCCTCTGTTTATACTTTTCTGAGGGCTTCCGTTCCTTCAGGGCACAGCTGGAGCTGGATTTTCCTCCAGTGAACGGTGATATGATGAAGGTTGGGTTCACTGGTGGCATGATGGAGGACTGGGAAAGAGGCTGACAATCCATGTCCTCAACAGCATCCATCTTAACCTTCTGTCCCCTCGAGACAGAGGTGGAGCTGGGCTGTTCAGTCAGTTCTCCTCCTTTTCAGTGGTGGAGGAGACTCTTCCAGCGCCTCTTGCTTTAAGTCCTGAAGGCGTCTCTTCCTTTTCAGTGGTGGAGGAGACTCTTCCAGCACCTCTTGCTTTAAGTCCTGAAGGCAGGGGGTTGAGGCTGACTCCAGGCTGGAATGCTTGGTCTTTCTCCTCTTTGCAGGCGGCTCTAGATCTGGCCCTACCCTCTGTTTGTACTTTTCTGAGGGCTTCCGTTCCTTCAGGGCACAGCTGGAGCTGGATTTTCCTCCAGTGAACGGTGATATGATGACGGTTGGGTTCACTGGTGGCATGATGGAGGACTGGGAAAGAGGCTGACAATCCATGTCCTCAACAGCATCGCTCTTAACCTTCTTTCCCCCCAAGGCAGAGGTGGAGCTGGACGTTGTCCGAGCCCCAGGATTGTTGGAGGACTGGGAAAGAGGCTGACAATCCATGTCCTCAACAGCATCGCTTTTAACCTTCTTTCCCCCCAAGGCAGAGGTGGAGCTGGACGTTGTCCGAGCTCCAGGATTGTTGGAGGACTGGGGACATGGCAGCCATTCCATGTTCTCAACAGCATTGCTCTTAACCATTGGTCTCCTCAAGACAGAGGTGGAGCTGGACTTTTTCTGAGCTCCAGGATTGTTGGAGGACTGGGGACATGGCAGCCATTCCATGTCCTCAACAGCATTGCTCTTAACCATTGGTCTCCTCAAGACAGAGGTGGAGCTGGACTTTTTCCGAGCTCCAGGATTGTTGGAGGACTGGGGACATGGCAGCCATTCCATGTTCTCAACAGCATTGCTCTTAACCATTGGTCTCCTCAAGACAGAGGTGGAGCTGGACTTTTTCTGAGCTCCAGGATTGTTGGAGGACTGGGGACATGGCAGCCATTCCATGTCCTCAACAGCATTGCTCTTAACCATTGGTCTCCTCAAGACAGAGGTGGAGCTGGACTTTTTCCGAGCTCCAGGATTGTTGGAGGACTGGGGACATGGCAGCCATTCCATGTCCTCAACAGCATTGCTCTTAACCATTGGTCTCCTCGAGACAGAGGTGGAGCTGGACTTTTTCTGAGCTCCAGGATTGTTGGAGTGCCGGGGACATGGCAACCACTCCATGTCCTCAACAGCATCCACCTTGACCGCCGGAGTCTTCCGAGCCATCAGCTGCGGGTAACTCGTTGAAAATCAGAAGAATTTCAACGCTCTGGATTTGAAAGTTCTTGATGTCTTGAAGTTGTTCTCTGCTGAAGTTCAGATGAGAAATGACACCAAAAACTCAAAGCTACTGTATATATACTGGAGGTCTAGAATTCCAGAGTTCTAAAGTATGACATCGTAATGCTTCATTAGTATAATGTCTGCACAGTTCAGTTCTATCATTGTGATGTCACAGTAACAAAGGAGTGACTTCCAGCTGGGCACTACAGTTTATATTTTTGTGCATATCTTCGCCATTTTTTGACGTAGAAACAAGTGGAAAAAAGCTCTCGAATCTGCTGAGTCTGGCCTCTCATTGCATTTACTCAAGGAAGTCTCCTGACCAATCAGAAGCGAGCTCGGTTTAAGCCAGCCAATAGGCTGCAAACATACCTGTAAAGGGCATTGTATTCAGCCGGCTCAATTCAAACCAAAACAGTATACACGAGAGAGAAATGTAAGAAAAAATATGTTTTTTTGCTTCAGTAAACTTAGTAAAAACATTTTTTTTTACATTTTCCATTCATATGTCTATATACATCATTGAACATCAGGAACATCACTTTTATCTGCAGAAAACATGTCCTTTGGTCTTTGTTTGCATTTCTGCATACAAAATGTGTGATTTTCTGTAGGCGTGTTTCTCCTTATGGTGTGTTATTGGATCTGTTGCATCTATACAGTATCTGACAGTGAAAAACAAATGATATATTCTAAAAGCTGCGTTTGTGCTGAAAGAAATGACACCAAGCACCCACACCTGTTCCACGATACAGTTTATGGCAGTGTGGTTTTCTGGGATGAGACAAAGTCATATAGATCATATAGATCAGTGTGATGTATATCAGATGTTTGCATGCAGTCGCCTCTTAAAATTCAAAGGGTTTATTTTTTTCTCCTGGAGGATGATGAGGCCAAGTGTCTTGTACCTCCATGGGTTTTTTGTTTCAGGAAAACATCTTTGTCACGGTGGCACATCAAGTGACGTTTCATGATGGCAGAGTCTTGGAGAAGAGTCGGTCGGCCATATTGTCACTGATTCACACGCTGAGCTGAACGTTACCATGACAACAACGTTGGGAGTGTTGGGAGCACTTTGGATTAAACTGGTAGTTTAGCTATATTATGCAGTAGTGAGGTGGTAGTTCAGCTAAATTGAAAGTTTATTAAATATTTATGTTATTGTGCTAAGGTGTGGAGTAATACATGTATGACTCATATAAAACCTACATATCTACTACAGAAAACAGCTATAATAATTATTCATAAAATGGGCTATAGAGAAAATACCAACAGGTTGTTTATTAGTCAAATGTTTTGAAAATCAGTGATTTGATTGAACTTAAAACATTATTAGTTGTGTATAAATCTAAAGATGTTTGCTTCCAGACAATTTACAGAGGTTGTTTACAGCAACATTAGGTTTCTATGACTACAGAAAGAAAAAATCAATATGCGCACATTAAAACAGATGTATATTTCAGTGTGTGGGGTAAAACTGTGGAATTCTCTCGAGCAGTGGTTCTTCACCTTTTTCCAGTGCGACCCCCTTTTGAGGATGAAAATATTTTGCGACCCCCCCTCCTGTCCTCCACACACACACACACACACATACACACACACACACACACACAGAGGAACACCATAATTTAGGAGTGCACACTGCCCAGTGATCTAAAAAAGTAGACCTACCTTTACCATTTTTCAATCAAATAAGATGCAAAATAATAAAATAAAATGTATAAAGGTTGACTGTAAGCCTCCTCACTCAGCGGGACGGTTGGGCTTGCATAGAGGCGGAGAGCTGTTCCAGTGGCGGCCGAGTCGGGCTGAGGAAGAGGAGCAAATCATCTTCATCCCTGAGACGGCTCTGCACTTGTTTTGAGATGAGTCAGCGCTGAACAGCCTCACAGAGACAGGTCGATGCTAACGGGAGAAGTTTTTTCAACACCGTGTCACTCGGCCTTCACCTATATTCACCTTCAATGATATCCAAAAGTCGGCCAGAGGTCTCTCCGCGAGCCTCTGCTTCAGAGCCACATCAGCTGCCATGTCAATCAATGACTTTGATTGACAACAGCATTCCTGTCAACTTAGTCACTGCCAATGGGTTTCTGATCCACTCATCTGGACCAGACACTGCCTGGTTTTCTGGAGAATACTCACCAAACTGCATTTGCATCCCACTGAGATGAGCCCCGACAACCACAAAGTCAGCTTCTGACACATTGTTCTCTATCAGAAAATCATCCAATAATGGGAAAGCCTCAAAGTTATCATTGTCCAGACGAGTTTGCCACAAAGAGAGTTTTCTGATCCATGCTTCAATTTTATCAGAGAGGCTGAAGACCTGAAGTCCTGCAGTCAGATCGTTAAGCCGGCTGAAAATGTAGCTAGGTGGCTAGGAGGCCAAGCCATTTTTCATCTGTAAATTTTGCAGCTAGCGGAGAGAGCCTGACCTCGGAGCTCGTAAAGCGACTGAGAAGCTTTCCTCTGGAAAGCGTCCGGACTTCTCTGTGGTGCAGCAGCTGGTGTTCAGCTCCCTTCTCTTCACAGACAACTCTGAAAACTTTGTCACGCACTTGTTGCACTCGCTTTGACAGAGTTGACCGTACGGACCGCTTCGTCCGTTACTTCTTTGAGGTCGGGTGGCCTTTTCTCAGCCGCAGGGCTTGTCTGTGCACCGTGCAACGCGTCCACACTGCCAGTGGAGCGGCGGCCTGTACTTTGGTCACTAATCCGCTGTGTTTACCGTCATCGCCGGGCTCCGTCACAACAAAGTCCCACACAGTTCCTCCAATCAATTTCATGCTCGTGTACAAATGAATCCAACATGGCAAAAATGTGTTCACCGGTCGCAGGTTCTGGAAGAGGACGGCAGAACAAGAAATCCTCGTTCATTTGTCCACCATCAGCAAATCTAATGTAAACAAGTCCTTGTGCTTCTCCAGAAATGTCGGCGATCTCGTCAAGTTGGAGAGAAAAAAAACACACTTGATATTATTTTGGTGATAACCTGCTCTTTCACATCTGTCCAATACGATTAGCCACAGTATCATTTGAAATTGGTATCGATGCTAATTGATCTGCTGCACTTTTCCCACACATGATTGAAACGGTCTCTTTAGCGCAAGGCAAGAGAAAAGTCTCACCTAAATTGTTTTGGCAATCCAATGAGAGATGAGGAACGAGGCCTGAGGGCTTCTCTTGAACCGCAGTCTGTTTCCATTAGGTCGCCTGTAGGAGGTGCCAGGCAAGTATTTTATGCACTCAAACAATATTTTTTCTGTGCTTTTATTTCATATATTGAACTTATTTTTAGTAACCTTCCCGCGACCCCCCTGTGACCTTCGCGACCTCCCGGGGGTCGGGACCCCCAGGTTAAGAACCACTGCTCTAGAGGATGAATTGAAATGTTCAAATTTAAGAAAAAATATAGAAAGAAAATTCAGACAATAGAAACTTAAAGAGTAACATTCAAATTGTTTTGTATGTGTGTAAATTATGGACAAATGTATTTGTGTATGTAAACATGTATGTGTACACACTCACACACGTATGACTGTTTTTGGTCATATTAGATATTTATGCCGTGGTTAAAAAAAACATGAGGTTATCATGGCAATTAGGCTATATCAGTCTGCCAACTCACGTAAACAGATTATTGAGAATGAATGCAAATATATATACAGAGTTTAGTCTGGCGTCTCCCTGCAGCTGCACCTAGCTAGCCAAGAGAGCAGGGAGTGACGATAGGGAACTTCCCCCCCAAAGCCGCGTCAGATACAGAGTCAGACACCAGCTAGTCCCGGGGGGGCGCCCACCATGTGACCTCACCGATATCCCAGATGCAGGATCAAGGATCAAGCAAGGTCATTCTAACAGACCTAGCCACCACAAAGAATATGCTGCAATTATGAGCCAATCCTCAGCACGTAGTATCTTGTAGTAGCAGTAGTATCTTGAATAAGGGAATACTACGACACTTAATGACCGAGCCTGCAGGCATGCTTCACTGAACAGCCAGCAGCATGACAGCATTTCATGCATATGCCAAAATACGCTCTCTACCCACCGAGCACTACACGGCATCAACATGTCTATGCTTAGCTCTCATAGAGCCCGGGATCCCGGCCAGCTGTGCCCGTTTGACCACGCAGAACATAACATGAAGCATAATAACAATGCATGAATGCTGTAATATCAAAAATGCACCTAGTCCATATGTACAAGATGAAAAAGCTTCGCTTTACCTATGCAGCTTCATTTTAGCCTGGACGTCCAACCATCAGACGTCTTACACGGCTAATCAACATAAAACCGCTCAGTGGGTAAAACAGAATAACCTGGATGAAAATTGACCTCGGCCAATCATCCGTAATGAATCATATTAGTATGAATGCAATAATTGTAAATGGATAAGCTTGCAACACCACGTTTTCCATTTTCCCTGCCGTTGATAGCCTCTCTCTCTCTCTCTCTGTGTCTCTCTCTCTCTCTCTCTCTCTCTCTCTCTCTCTCTCTCTCTCTCTCTCTCTCTCTCTCTCTCTCTCTCTCTCTCTCTCTCTCTCTCTCTCTCTCTCTCTCTCTCTCTCTCTCCTCCAATCTCTCTCTCTGGCCTCATGCTGTGTTCACTCTTTGAACTAGCTCAGTATCAAAGGATTGGAGATTTTCAAGTCTGATTTGTGGTTTATTTCATCATGTGTTTATCAAAGTGGAAATTAACTGGACAAGCAGGGACAAGGATCCAATCCAGTGGGCTTTATTTATAGTGGTAACTATGGCAGGAAGGAAAATTCCAGTTCCTTTAATGCTCCAGTTAGAGCCAGAGTAAAGATCCTGATCCTGCTGCATGGAGCCATGGAGAACCTGCCGTCCTGCCATCTACTCTCTATTAAAGCTCCATATTCTCACTGTCCAGTGTTTTATTTTGTGTCTTTCTGTCCATTCAAAGCTGTGTGTGTGGTGTCATGAACCAAAAACACTCTCAATCCATTTCTCCACGTTCATTTTCCAGCATCTCTCTGAGCCTTACCAAGAACAGGCCGTTTCTGTCTCCGTGTCTTTAAGGCTCATTAATATTAACGACCCTCCGTTCCGATCGGCTAACCGTTTCGAGAGCGAAACGTGAGACGCCGCGGCCCGGCGGCTACAGGTAGGGAAAACTCTCCGGTAATAAACGATGACGACCGCTCGACCGCTTTGAAAAAAACACTTTGTTAGTCTATTATTTCTTACAGAAATGATAATGAGCGAACCTTTGTGACGCCACAAAGTTACGGAAGTCCAAACGGCTCGTTTAGAGGCTCGCTTTTCTAATATGGATTGTGTGGATTTAGTTTTGATACTTTCACCATGTTTAGATACACATCCAACTCCTTTATCATCACAGAGGAGAGGGAGTCCTGTTTTACATGATATGGGACTTTAAAGGATCACATGACAATGTTAGCTGTCGGTTAAGTTTAGGGAAGTATAATCTTGCGTAGTCAGACCTCTGTGTGAAACAAAACGGAGGTCTGGAGAAATTCCAGCAGAACAGTTGGTTAGAAAAGGGCGGAGCCTCTGTGGGCTGTCATCAAGCTTCAAACCAATAAAATGACACTAGGGGCGGAGCCTGGCGCTGCTGCTCACCTGTGTGTTTCCTACTAACAACTAGAACATTCCCCACTCGTTATTTTCACGTCTTCCTCTGAACTTCGATCAGAACGGCTTCCTGATCCACCATTACTGACCTGAGAGGACAGACAGCTAAATCTACACATTTCTCTCTCCCATAATGCATCACAGGCTGTCGGCCAGATTTGATGAATCAAACTTTTACCGCGGCCTGCCGGTAAAAAGCCGCTCCATCCCTGTTTTGGAGCTAAGAAGCTGTGAAGGCTTCATCCAAGTTTGATGTCGAGAGCAAACTGCTGACAAAACTGAAGCAAGTCTGAAGTCGAAGTTTTCATCCATTTTTATCGTAAGTGTAGCTAAAGACAGAAAAAGAAACCAGAGCTGTCGTTTTCATGTCGCGTTTTCAAACTCTGAGCCAATCGAACGGCTCGTCTGGATCTGCAGGGTCTGATGAGAAGTTCTCCAGATCTCCGTCAGTTTGAGACGGAGGTCTGGCTACGCAAGATTAAGACAAGTAAAACAACTTTGGTCAGGTTTAAGTTTATTATTATTATGGGGATTATGGTTAGGAAACTCAGACTTAGATTAAGGTTAGACGAATAAAAGGTTGCTTCAGGTTAGCTTCAGGTTTTGCTCACAGTTCATTAAATGAAAACTTGTTGTCATGAGTTGGGAATTGAACCATCCGACCTCCGACCTCTGACCTCCGACCTCCACACCCTGACTGTCCACTGCCAAACTACTTCCTCTTTCTAGTCCCGTCTCCTCCTGATCCTCTCCTGCTGGGAAACTCTTTTCTCTCTCTTTTCCTGCACAGAGCTCATTATTTGCATTTGAAAACATCGTCCTCATTTCACCAAATTTCATAAGACCGGCTGCCTGCATTAATACTGAACACAGTGGCAGCCGCTGTAGAGACTCCCCACTCTGCATATACAGTACATCCTGCATTACATCTACAACAACCGATCTAGTCCAGTCCTTCTTCAGTGTTTCGTATTCTGTAGATCAAATTCACTCTGCTGGAACACAGAACTCAGTCAGAAATCTCCCATATGTCTTCAACACGCCGATAAAAAAGAATACAAAAACTGTCAGAATCTAAATGAAGTCAAGCCTGAATATTGATCATGCGGACCGATCTCCTTTGACTATTAAAAGTACACATTAAGCCACTCTCCAGTGTTTGAGCAGCTGGCAGCGGACCGGCCTTATCACACCAGACACTTAGAGGCATTAAAGCCGGCGTTTCTCTCTCCATATAAGATAAACGGAGCGTCCCCCTGCGCTCTCTCAAGTATTCCTGGGTAAATTTATTCATCGCCCGCTCCTCGCATGTCTGAGCGGCTCCGCGGAGGGCTTTTACTGTCGACGCAGCGCGCACCAGCAGCATGTCTTCATAAAGCCAGATGAAAAGATTCCCCTCCGCTCGACATGAAACAGACTGGGTAGTGAGATAGCGAACATCCGCTCCGCCGCCGCCGCCGCCGCCGCCACCGCCGCCGCACGGACCCCCGGCTTACTCTACATGTAGCGAACGGCGTGTGTAGGCGTTGAAATATGTAGCGCGCATCAAATATGCATGCGGGAGCGGCGTGAGGAACGAGGAACCGTAATACGAAGAGCCGTCCGAGTGTGTTTTTAAGCTTCCACACGACTGATGTTTCAATATCCAAGGTAGATTGCGTCGACTTGAGAACGGCGTGCGGCGGTCACACTCACGCCAACGCATGCTGATTCATTCAGAGGCCCGGAGGTTAGAGGATAGGTAAGCAATCCTTCATGCATTTATCATGCAGTGCTGCTGTATCACACTGCTGCTGTTTCATGTATTTATCCTCCTCTGTCCTGCAGCTCTCAGCAGAAACAAATGTTGTGAATCGCTCCAAAGGGAAAAAAAAGAGCAACATTTGATTTCCCCAAGATGCTTTTTTTCTTTATTTACCCCCATGTAAAGCACTTTGTAACTGCCTTGTAATTGAAAGTGCTGTACAAATAAAGAGTATTATCATTATTATACTACTATTATTATGAATCCAGTTTTTGTCTGGGACGGCTCTCTGGGGAATAAATTAGCGTTCGTAATAACAGAAACAGAAACGAACCCTGCAGCAGATACAGGAGGGAAACTGCTGCAGATTTTACACATTTTTCTTTGTCTCTTTATTTTCTACTGCTGTGATTTTTACCCATGATGCAACACTGAGTGGACCAAACATTATTAATAATAATAATAATAATAACTTTATATAGTACTAGAGTTTACAACGTGCTTCACATTAAAGCATTAAAATAATAGTCATCAAACAGGCAGAGCAGGTGAATCCAGGTGAAAGTTTTGATCCCTTATTGATGAAGATGAAGGAGAGGAGAAGAAGAAGAAGAAGAAGAAGAGGAGATGAGGATGAAGGAGAGGAGATGAAGATGAAGGAGAGATGAAGATGGAAGGGAGGAGATGAAGATGAAGGAGAGGAGATGAAGATGGAAGAGAGGATATGAAGATGAAGGAGAGAGATGAAGATGGAAGGGAGGTGATGAAGATGAAGGAGAGAGATGGAGATGGAAGAGAGGAGATGAAGATGAAGGAGAGAGATGAAGATGGAAGGGAGGTGATGAAGATGAAGGAGAGGAGATGAAGATGAAGGAGAGGAGATGGAGATGGAAGGGAGGTGATGAAGATGAAGGAGAGAGATGAAGATGGAAGGGAGGTGATGAAGATGAAGGAGAGAGATGAAGATGGAAGAGAGGTGATGAAGATGAAGGAGAGAGATGAAGATGGAAGAGAGGAGATGAAGATGAAGGAGAGAGATGAAGATGGAAGGGAGGAGATGAAGATGAAGGAGAGGAGATGAAGATGGAAGAGAGGAGATGAAGATGAAGGAGAGAGATGAAGATGGAAGGGAGGTGATGAAGATGAAGGAGAGAGATGGAGATGGAAGAGAGGAGATGAAGATGAAGGAGAGAGATGAAGATGGAAGGGAGGTGATGAAGATGAAGGAGAGGAGATGAAGATGAAGGAGAGGAGATGGAGATGGAAGGGAGGTGATGAAGATGAAGGAGAGAGATGAAGATGGAAGAGAGGTGATGAAGATGAAGGAGAGAGATGAAGATGGAAGAGAGGTGATGAAGATGAAGGAGAGAGATGAAGATGGAAGGGAGGTGATGAAGATGAAGGAGAGAGATGAAGATGGAAGGGAGGTGATGAAGATGAAGGAGAGAGATGAAGATGGAAGAGAGGTGATGAAGATGAAGGAGAGAGATGAAGATGGAAGAGAGGAGATGAAGATGAAGGAGAGAGATGAAGATGGAAGGGAGGTGATGAAGATGAAGGAGAGGAGATGAAGATGGAAGAGAGGAGATGAAGATGAAGGAGAGAGATGAAGATGGAAGAGAGGTGATGAAGATGAAGGAGAGGAGATGGAGATGAAGGAGAGATGAAGATGAAGGAGAGGAGATGAAGATGGAAGGGAGGTGATGAAGATGAAGGAGAGGAGATGAAGATGGAAGAGAGGAGATGAAGATGAAGGAGAGAGATGAAGATGGAAGAGAGGTGATGAAGATGAAGGAGAGGAGATGGAGATGAAGGAGAGATGAAGATGAAGGAGAGGAGATGAAGATGGAAGAGAGGTGATGAAGATGAAGGAGAGAGATGAAGATGGAAGGGAGGTGATGAAGATGAAGGAGAGGAGATGAAGATGGAAGAGAGGAGATGAAGATGAAGGAGAGAGATGAAGATGAAGGAGAGGAGATAAAGATGAAGGAGAGATGAAGATGAAGGAGAGAGATGAAGATGGAAGGGAGGTGATGAAGATGAAGGAGAGGAGATGAAGATGGAAGAGAGGAGATGAAGATGAAGGAGAGAGATGAAGATGGAAGAGAGGTGATGAAGATGAAGGAGAGGAGATGGAGATGAAGGAGAGATGAAGATGAAGGAGAGGAGATGAAGATGGAAGAGAGGTGATGAAGATGAAGGAGAGAGATGAAGATGGAAGGGAGGTGATGAAGATGAAGGAGAGGAGATGAAGATGGAAGAGAGGAGATGAAGATGAAGGAGAGAGATGAAGATGAAGGAGAGGAGATAAAGATGAAGGAGAGATGAAGATGAAGGAGAGAGATGAAGATGGAAGGGAGGTGATGAAGATGAAGGAGAGAGATGAAGATGGAAGAGAGGTGATGAAGATGAAGGAGAGAGATGAAGATGGAAGAGAGGTGATGAAGATGAAGGAGAGAGATGAAGATGGAAGGGAGGTGATGAAGATGAAGGAGAGAAATGAAGATGGAAGGGAGGTGATGAAGATGAAGGAGAGGAGATAGAGATGAAGGAGAGATGAAGATGAAAGAGAGGAGATGAAGATGAAGGAGAGGAGATAGAGATGAAGGAGAGATGAAGATGAAGGAGAGGAGATGAAGATGAAGGAGAGGAGATGAAGATGAACACACACACACACACACACACACACACACACACACACACCGTTTTCTACTGAGTCTCCTTTACTCAGAATCACTATCACTAGTAGTACTGCAATACTCACGACTGCCATGGAAATGTAGTGTTGATACTACTGGTAGTAGTATCGGTAGTAGTATTGTAGTATTGGAAACGGGTAATATTGGTAATAGTGGCAGTATGAGTAGTATTGGAAGTACTAATAGTCTTAGCAGTATTGGTACTACTGGTAGTATTGGTAATGTAGTACTAAGATAAGATAAGATGCACTTTATTGATCCCTGAGGGGAAATTCAGGTAGTAGCCTACTGATTTCATTGATAGTATTGCTAGAATTGGCAGTACCAGCAGTCTTGGTAGTATCAGCAGTATTGGTAGTATCAGCAGTATTGGTAGTATCAGCAGTATTGGTAGTATCAGCAGTATTGGTAGTATCAGCAGTATTGGTAGTATCAGCAGTATTGGTAGTATCAGCAGTATTGGTAGTATCAGCAGTATTGGTAGTATTATCAGTGCTGGTAGAACTGTAGTACTGTTGTATTGTAGTACTGTCATTATGTGTCAGTATGCGTCAGTATGTGTCAGTATGCGTCAGTATGTGTCAGTATGCGTCAGTATGTGTCAGTATGCGTCAGTATGTGTCAGTATGTGTCAGTTTGTGTCAGTGTGTGTCAGTATGTGTCAGTAGGTGTCAGTATGTGTCAGTAGGTGTCAGTATGTGTCAGTAGGTGTCAGTATGCGTCAGTAGGTGTCAGTATGTGTCAGTTTGTGTCAGTGTGTGTCAGTATGTGTCAGTAGGTGTCAGTAGGTGTCAGTATGCGTCAGTATGTGTCAGTATGTGTCAGTTTGTGTCAGTGTGTGTCAGTATGTGTCAGTAGGTGTCAGTATGTGTCAGTATGCGTCAGTATGTGTCAGTATGCGTCAGTATGTGTCAGTATGCGTCAGTATGTGTCAGTATGTGTCAGTAGGTGTCAGTGTGTGTCAGTATGTGTCAGTAGGTGTCAGTATGTGTCAGTAGGTGTCAGTATGCGTCAGTATGCGTCAGTATGCGTCAGTAGGTGTCAGTAGGTGTCAGTAGGTGTCAGTATGTGTCAGTAGGTGTCAGTATGTGTCAGTATGTGTCAGTAGGTGTCAGTAGGTGTCAGTAGGTGTCAGTAGGTGTCAGTATGCGTCAGTATGTGTCAGTATGCGTCAGTATGTGTCAGTATGTGTCAGTAGGTGTCAGTGTGTGTCAGTAGGTGTCAGTGTGTGTCAGTATGCATCAGTATGTGTCAGTATGCGTCAGTATGTGTCAGTATGTGTCAGTATGTGTCAGTAGGTGTCAGTATGTGTCAGTATGCGTCAGTATGTGTCAGTATGCGTCAGTATGTGTCAGTATGCGTCAGTATGTGTCAGTATGCGTCAGTATGTGTCAGTATGTGTCAGTTTGTGTCAGTGTGTGTCAGTATGTGTCAGTAGGTGTCAGTATGTGTCAGTAGGTGTCAGTATGTGTCAGTAGGTGTCAGTATGCGTCAGTAGGTGTCAGTATGTGTCAGTTTGTGTCAGTGTGTGTCAGTATGTGTCAGTAGGTGTCAGTAGGTGTCAGTATGCGTCAGTATGTGTCAGTATGTGTCAGTTTGTGTCAGTGTGTGTCAGTATGTGTCAGTAGGTGTCAGTATGTGTCAGTATGCGTCAGTATGTGTCAGTATGCGTCAGTATGTGTCAGTATGCGTCAGTATGTGTCAGTATGTGTCAGTAGGTGTCAGTGTGTGTCAGTATGTGTCAGTAGGGTGTCAGTATGTGTCAGTAGGTGTCAGTATGCGTCAGTATGCGTCAGTATGCGTCAGTATGCGTCAGTAGGTGTCAGTAGGTGTCAGTAGGTGTCAGTATGTGTCAGTAGGTGTCAGTATGTGTCAGTATGTGTCAGTAGGTGTCAGTAGGTGTCAGTAGGTGTCAGTAGGGTGTCAGTATGCGTCAGTATGTGTCAGTATGCGTCAGTATGTGTCAGTATGTGTCAGTAGGTGTCAGTGTGTGTCAGTAGGTGTCAGTGTGTGTCCAGTATGCCATCAGTATGTGTCAGTATGCGTCAGTATGTGTCAGTATGTGTCAGTATGTGTCAGTAGGTGTCAGTATGCGTCAGTATGTGTCAGTATGCGTCAGTATGTGTCAGTATGTGTCAGTAGGTGTCAGTATGTGTCAGTATGTGTCAGTATGCGTCAGTATGTGTCCAGTAGGTGTCAGTATGTGTCAGTAGTGTCAGTATGTGTCAGTATGCGTCAGTAATGTGTCAGTATGTGTCAGTATGTGTCAGTAGGTGTCAGTATGCGTCAGTATGTGTCAGTATGCGTCAGTATGTGTCAGTAGGTGTCCAGTGTGTGTCAGTAGGTGTCAGTGTGTGTCAGTATGCATCAGTATGTGTCAGTATGCGTCAGTAGGTGTCAGTAGGTGTCAGTATGTGTCAGTAGGTGTCAGTATGTGTCAGTATGTGTCAGTAGGTGTCAGTATGTGTCAGTAGGTGTCAGTGTGTGTCAGTATGCATCAGTATGTGTCAGTATGCGTCAGTAGGTGTCAGTATGTGTCAGTAGGTGTCAGTATGTGTCAGTATGTGTCAGTAGGTGTCAGTGTGTGTCAGTAGGTGTCAGTGTGTGTCAGTATGCATCAGTATGTGTCAGTATGCGTCAGTAGGTGTCAGTAGGTGTCAGTATGTGTCAGTAGGTGTCAGTATGTGTCAGTATGTGTCAGTAGGTGTCAGTATGTGTCAGTAGGTGTCAGTGTGTGTCAGTATGCATCAGTATGTGTCAGTATGCGTCAGTAGGTGTCAGTATGTGTCAGTAGGTGTCAGTATGTGTCAGTATGTGTCAGTAGGTGTCAGTGTGTGTCAGTAGGTGTCAGTGTGTGTCAGTATGCATCAGTATGTGTCAGTATGCGTCAGTAGGTGTCAGTAGGTGTCAGTATGTGTCAGTAGGTGTCAGTATGTGTCAGTATGTGTCAGTAGGTGTCAGTATGTGTCAGTAGGTGTCAGTGTGTGTCAGTATGCATCAGTATGTGTCAGTATGCGTCAGTAGGTGTCAGTATGTGTCAGTAGGTGTCAGTATGTGTCAGTATGTGTCAGTAGGTGTCAGTGTGTGTCAGTAGGTGTCAGTATGTCTCACCATGCAGCGCTCTGTAGGGCTGAACCCAGACAGGAAGAGTTCGACACATCGATGGTGAAGACTGGAGCGTTAAACACATCAGACAGAACCTGGGGGGGGGGGGGGGTTAGAGAGAGAGAGGGGGGGGGGGGGGGGAAGAGAGAGAGAGAGAGAGGGGGGGGAGAGAGAGAGAGGGGGGGAGAGAGAGAGAGGGGAGAGAGAGGCAGAGAGAGAGAGAGAGAGAGGCAGAGAGAGAGAGAGAGAGGGGGGGAGAGATGAGAGAGAGAGACGAGAGAGGAGGGGGGGGAGAGAGAGAGAGAGGGGGGAGAGAGAGAGAGGGAGAGGAGAGGCAGATGAGAGAGAGAAGAGGGGGGGGAGAGGACGAGAGAGAGAGAGAGAGGGGGGGGGAGGAGAGAGAGAGGGAGAAGAGGGGGGGAGAGAGAGAGAGAGAGAGAGAGAGAGGGGGGGAGAGAGAGAGATAAATGTGAGAACATGTTTTTTCTTCTAAATAATGAGTATCTCCTCCAGGCTTCTCTAATTTATTAATCGAGCAAAACAGCCTGAAAGGGAAAAATAAAATAAAAAATAAAAAATATAAGAAACAAAGAAAAGCAAATAGTTACCTGATGCTCATTAACATGTAAATTATTAAAATCAATTAATATTTCAAAACCACAGATAATTGCTTCCCTTGAGCAAATGGCTCAAATTTGCTGAATAATTAGTTAGAGTTTAATGTTTTAACACTCTCTGTAGTCTTATGTCTGTCTGTGAGCAGCAGACAGATCTTTCAAACGCTCCAATGTTTCATTTTGGAATAAAACTCATAAATATTGACTCAACTGTTCATTAGTTTGTGATTTTCCCTGTTCAAACAGGAAGAAGAAAAAGCAACATGAGTCAAGGCATCTCAGGTGAAAATGCTCATTTTGACTGGAGTGATCAATTGGTTGATATTATAATATTTTGCTTCTATAACTACTGTAGTTTCATAAAATATATAACAAACATCATAAACAACTACAAATAGTTCATGTATGCATTTTTATAGCAGCTGTGTCAAGCACACCAGGCAGAAATTTACCTAAAAACACAAAACTAAAAATATAAATTTTCTCAAACTGACATATTCCCAGTGTGTAAAACTTTCTTCCAGCTGAACTTGTAGATTTGACCGGCTGCTTCTTTAGAGAACAGCTGATAAGTCACAGAAACTTTTTTATATATTTTGTGTTTTCTATTTTAAGTGTCAATTGTTCAGCTGTTTAGTTTTTCATCAGAATGAAACTCTGACTCTAAACCTGTCTCTCTGCTGCAGTGCATTCTGGTCTCTCTCCTGCTCCTGCAGTGCATTCTGGTCTCTCTCCTGCTGCTGCAGTGCATTCTGGTCTCTCTCCTGCTCCTGTGGTGGAGAAACTGGTCTCTCTCCTCTTCTATGATGGATTTCTCCCTCTCCCTTTCTGTCTCTCTCTCCCTGTCTCCCTCTCCCTCTCCCTCTCTCCCCCCCCCCCCTCTCTCTCTCTCTCTTCCTTCCAGAAAACTAATTGGAGCCTTACTGAAGTATTAATA
>NC_136018.1:1263001-1265501 GCF_048128805.1 Centroberyx gerrardi | reverse complement strand
ATGAACTGTTAAACTTCAGCATTATTTCATTTACAAGAAGTTAACATAATTAGAGAATGTAGAAGAATGATCATAGTTTCTCTGTTATCTCTCTGCCTACAATACAGATAGTTATGGGATTCTGGGCAAAATCAAATCTGACAATAAAAATATTCTCAGATTTGAGTCTGAGAGACAAAATCTCATCAAATGGGGGTCTGTGGCTCTAATGTGGACTAGATTAGTGTCCTTGATATGAAAAAGATTGAGAATCACTGCTTTAACTTAATAAAGCCCCTTAAATGCTATAAACTAACGTAGCTTAGCCTGCCTTTAGTGGAGAAGAAAAGTCAGACATCAGCTGAAACAGATTAACTAGAACCACTTCTACTAACTGCTCAGATGTCAAAACCTTTGACTGACAGATAAAGACGCAGCAGGTGACAGAGCGCCACCTGGTGGAGGCAGAGTGAAACTTCACTCAGCTGCAGAGCCAGTTTCCACTGCTTTGGTTCTTGCTGTAAAACCTCTCAGCTCAGTGACTTGCTGTGAGTCTCTTTATACAGAAGCTAGTCCGACGGGTCACAGCAAGATGGCCGCCGCTCCGACTGTCCAGGACCATTGATTTGAATGGGAATGACCGTTCTATCCATTGTGGTTCAAAACTTTTCAAAAGTTCAAAGTTCAAGTTGGAGTCAGAAAACTGGAAGTCGGTTTTGGCAAATTTTACTGGAGAGCCAAAACCAGAAAGTGCTGCTGGAGCTTTGATCATCTGTTATAAATGTATTTTGTAATGATGTCATCACACAAATACACACATAAAGAGACACTAATACTACTAAACCTCCCACCTCTAGAGCTTTTACATGATATATACTGTAGATCTTATTACCCAAAATGTCAGATATGACATGAAGGACCACTAGGAAGGAAAAGTAATGGGATTTTAATACGAGAAAATAAACATTTTGTAATTTTTGGGGCATTTACTGTTAAACAGGTGTTATGATGTGAATCAGCTAACAAGGCGTTTCATTTCATTGTGACTTTAATGATTCATTTGCAATAAAATGATGGAGCCTCTTGTATAAAAACCTTGTACAGTGAACTGAGTGAGTTTTTATTGCTCTATATATTAACCTGTTAACTCCTGTCTGCTCTAATCAGCTGATATTTGTCTGTATGGTTTATGCTGCGGTGATTTTGGTGTTTCTATTGTGTATCTACTGTTTTACTGTAAACCCTGTCTGCAAAACAAATTTCCATAGAACTATAGAATTGAACTGAACTGAATTATGTACAAAATATTGGTGACACGTCCACTTTAAGTGAAGCACACTGATGAGGTGAATCCAGGTAAAAGCCAATATCAATTATTGATTTTCCTTTCCATACCAATCACACAGGCAGAGTTATCGATAAAGAGAAACAGCTTTGAGACAGCTGAGATGCAGGACTGTGCAGAGCTGCTGCAGCTCAACATGAGGAACATGTTTCTAATGTTTTCTACTCTGAGTGATCCTGTGATCTGATCTGATCTGAGCTGAGGACAAAGTCCAGCAGAGAAACAGTCAGTCAGCTGTCGGTCTGCAGGTTAACAGACCAGCCTCAGTCTGAGCAGCAGGGAAACTGACCGACTGACTGACTGACTGACTGACTAACTGACTGACTGACTGACCGACTGACTGACTGACTGACCCGCAGCTCAGACTTCATGTTTTAACACGCAAACCTGCAGCTGCTCAACTCCTGCATCAACACACACACCGCGGTCTCTTCCGGATCTGCGCGAAACTGCGTGCACGTGAGCCTGTACGTAACGCACGTCGTTTAGTTAGACGCGTGCACGAGTGAGGAGTATTAATAAAAGTGTGTTCACCTGCTGCGTGCTGAAGTCGAAGCCCAGGAAGAGAGGAGAGTCTGCAGCCATGATGAGAAACTCTGCTGCCTGTCTGTCTGCCTGTCTGTCTGCCTGTCTGCCTGCCTGTCTGTCTGCCCGGCCGGCTGGGGAAGGGTTAAACATTTAAAGAGACACACACACACACATTACAGCTCGTGCTCACACTACAGCACTATACAGTCTACATTATAATATACTGTATATATATCTTCACAAAATGTACTTCCCTTCCTTGTAGAACTCACTTCTCCAGTCTCCAGTGCTTAACTTATTTTACTATATATTTGATTGTATTTTTCTTTACTTATTTGTTTCATTTATTTGTTCTCTTGTTACATCTCTGTCATCTGTGCGTCTCATTTAAGCATGATGTTGATGCTGTCAGGTTTTTTCTTCTGCCTGACTTATTGTACTTTATTGAATGAAACTTTGAAATGGAAAAAAAAGGATTAAAAACAAAAAAAAAGATTAAAAAAATTAAAAAAAAAAAAAATCATAATTCCAAAACTACAGATGAGGATTAGGGCCACATGTGAAAAAAATCTCAGTTTAATCTCAGAATTCAGAGAACTCAAATACATTTTTCACATGTGGCCCTACTCCTCTTCCCCACAAAATTTC
>NC_136018.1:1238001-1260501 GCF_048128805.1 Centroberyx gerrardi | reverse complement strand
TCCATTCACTCTATACAGTCATTTTGGAAAAATGACTTACTGAGAGGCTGAACATGCTAGCTAGCTAGATGATCCTCAGCTAGAGGAGTCACTGAGGGCCTGGAGACAAGGTGAGTGACAAATAAAGAACCAACAACATGACTGATCTGAAAGTACTGCGATCTGAGTAGTCTGAAATACAAATATACTACTTCCACCAGCTTCTAGTACTGCTACTACTGCGGTTTGTTGACTGGAAAACTCTCACCGCTCTCCCTCTCCTTCTGCACCAGCAGTTAAAACCCTCAGCTGGATGCAACAAGTTCAGGCCCTGGGGGTTGTCGAAAGGCATTCTGGGAAACGTAGTAAATCACTAACTACAGTAGAAGCAGACGAGGCAGGTTGAGGGAGAGTGGGTTCTCCAAAACAGTAAATGACAAGACTTCATCGCTAAATAACTGCTGGATGAACTGAACATCACAGACTGATGGTTTTCCCTTTAAATAAACTGTCAGTTGAACTTGTTCTTGGTTAGAAGGAGATTCTGGTTCCTCCTCCTGGCTGTGGGTCAGTTTGTCAGCACTAATATCACCACCCATACTACCAAATGGCAAACATCAACTTATCTGTATTATATAATTCTGTATTATATAATTTCATTCAGAATAATAATTAATGGTTTTTCTCTTGCGGCTGCAGCTTCGTGCTTCACCCATGTCAAACAAACTGATTGGTGTGTGTGAACAGAAAGGTCGCCGGCCGCGCTGTTTACACACTAATCAGAGTCAGACACTGCAAACAGCACAACACTGTGTGTGTGTGTGTGTGTGTGTGTGTGTGTGTGTGTGTGTGCATCAGCCCAAAAATACAGTCTAACCTGCATTTGACAAGGGAACTCTGCAGGAGCCTGGCTGTCCTTCATTAGCGCTTTTCCAACATTAAAATCTAAATTTTTACCATTTTTTCTGCAGTTTTAACAGATTTTTGTTTCCTTTTCGATGGATTTGGGCAGCAGGGTTTGGCCTGTGGGAACACTCGGAGGTGATTTTAAAAGACGGTCAGATTGAGTCCACATGCTGCTGCTGCTGCTGGTCGTTTGGTTTTATTGAAGGAGAATAAAGTTCAGCTGCCAACAGGATGTCCTGCTCCTGCTGCTGCCTGGCCCCGGACGCCCCGCTGCTGCTGGAGGGTAAAACCTGTTTCTGAAACTCAGTATAGTGCTACAGGTTCAGAAGAACAATAAAGGAAATATTATGGGAATAGAATATATTGTCTTATATATTATAGAGCTGTGCAACTTTCATAGTGTGTGACTTGGTAGGGTTTAGATGTAGTGTGTAACTTAATGTTCTGAATAGAAAGGGATATTGATGGTAGTGTGTGAGTGTTGTTGAGAACAAGGTGCAGCTGACAGCAGCAGCAGGGTAGTGGACTTGGGTCTGCTGAGTCGGGGCAAAGGGGGCGGGGAGAGTGTTTCTGGGACACTGGAATACTCTGTTGAGCCTTCTTGAGTGTCGTGGGCCTATTTCAATGAAACATGGGTGAAGGAGGTTGATAACCCCGATGATCTGCCTGCACTCACTCACCCTGATATGAAGCTAGAGCAGGCAGCTGGTGAGTGCTGCTGCTTTGTGACGGTGCAGCCTGATGGTTTCTATGGGACTCACTGGTATGGTAGTGTATCATAAAGTTAAACTCTGGATCGGGCCTCCATAGGAAAGCTCACCTTGGATTATGGCACAAAGGATATTAACATCATATCCTGTGTATTGATAAATGCATATCATAGAGGATAAAAAAAATACCATAAACTAGCAGTTCTCCGTCCTTTTGGCCACAAAACAAAGCGAGAAGGCTAAAAACTATTCTGTATTTCACTAGAAAAAAACAAAGATCTAAGAGAAAAAAAAAGACGTCATAAATTTGCATAGTAGAGATATCTTTTTTCCTCTCCCCAACATGATCTCACAGCTCCCTGGTTGAGAGCAGCTGCCATAAAGCAGGATAAAGTCACTGTAGACTCTGTAGAGGAGCAGAAGCAGAGCACAGAGACAGTCCTGGTGATGCTGTGGGAATACTGCAGGGATATTTTAGGAGGAGGAATATCACAGAGCTACTATGAAGAACAAAAACATACCACAAGTACCATAATCTCACTATAAACTCACTATAGAGTGCCACATACTGGGAATATTATCGGAATATTGTAAGAACAGGACTAGTATAGATACTATAGACCAGTGGTTCTCAACGTGGGCTCCGGGGACCACCAGGGGTCCTTGAGGGGGTTCCAGGGGGTCCCCAGCAATAAATTGATGAATTGTTAAACTTCAACATTATTTTATTTACAAGAAGTGAACACAGTTAGAGAATGTAGAAGAATGATGTTCTGATCATAGTTTATCTGTTATCTCTCTACAACACAGACAGTCATGGAGTTCTGGACAAAATCAAATCTGACAATAAAAATATTCTCAGATTTGGGTCTGAGGGACAAAATCTCATCAGATGGGGGTCTGTGGTTCTAATGTGGACTAAACTAGGGTCCTTGATATGAAAAAGGTTGAGAATCACTGATGTAGAGGATAAAAATGCCATGAAGTCAGATAAGGTGACTATAAAGTCATGATAGAGTAAGTTACTGTATCATAGGGACACTATTTTATTAGTTCTAATAGTTTTATTAGCTTTCTTTATAAAGGATCAGTGACTGCAGGTCAAAATTCACCCGCCTTTCTATTATCAATCAATCAATCAATCAAGCTTTATTTATATAGCACATGTGCAAACAAATGGAATCCAATGCGCTTCACATTCAAATTGATAAAATAAAATAAAATACAGTTAAGAATACAAAAAATAAGGAATGAAATAACAATTAATCACCATAAATCCCTATAGGAATGCTGTAGAAATACTGTATGGATATTACAGTGATTTTTATAAAGACTCAGACTCTGTCTGGTCAGACTTCAGGTCACGGAAGCGTCCGGGAAGCGAACCGCCAACCGGCGGAGACGAAACCGAGCCGGTGAGAGAGGAGGAAGAGGAGGAAGAGGAGGGAGCAGGAGGAGGAGGGGAAGAGGAGAACAGGAGCAAAATGGACATCTCAGTGCTGAGAGAGCAGTACAGGTGGAGCAGAGAGAGACAGAGGCACCAGACCCAGGTGCTGCTGCTCAGACACGGTGAGTCCCGCACGGCGAGTCCCGCACGGTGAGTCCCGCTGCGGCTGGCCGGGGAACGCGTCTGCTTCTGCGGGGAAATGAGTTTGGTTTTGCGGAGAAACGAGTTTGTTTGTTTGAAGGGAAAAGAGTTTGTTTAAAAAAAAAAAAATGCGTTTTGTCTGTCGGGAAAATACGTTTGTTTACGCAGAAACGCGTTTATTTCGCGGGGAAATAAGTTTGTTGTGCAGTGAAAAGCGTTTTTATCTCCTTTCAGCTACTAGTGTCAAGCCAGCCCCTGTAACTACAAGACGTCCGGTTAGATTTCAAAATAAAGGTGTTATACAAAGTAAAGTGAAGCTAAATAATATTTCATAATATTTAAGTGGGAATCTGTAGTAGATGATAATATTATTGTTGTTTGTTTTTTCCAAAGTTGCCTTTTTATATTACAGCATCTGAACATTTGTCCACTTATGTAAGCCTTTGTGTGATTACATGGCTTTAGTATAAATAGAGAAAGGTCTATAGAGATATAGATAGAGAAATGTATAGGCTACTTTATTGTCCTCCAAGAGGAAATTTGCTGTGATACTCTTCACATGGAGAAACTAAAGAACAGTCAGTTTGTAAACATGTATACGGCTAACGGCTGCCAAAAATACACAGAGAAAGAACATTGGACAGACAACTTAGACACGACTTCTATCTTTTTATCTCTTAAAAAAGTTTGTAAGTTTCTGCCATTCTACTAATTTTATAGCCTTTAGCTACAATTGTGCCACTTTACCTGTCAGAACAGCACTTTGAAGAGGAAATACCATGCACCATAATTCAGTATTCTTTTTTTTAGGATCTATTTCACAGCTATAGTTTCACATCATAGTTAATGCAATAATTCCACTGTGTATTGTGATATTGTTTCATTGTTTGGTACACCCCACTAATTAGTCTTTTTCTCCAAGTGGCAAACATTACGCTTTTATTTTGAAGAACGCATCGCTTAAGTTCCGGTCTTAGCCTTGCTAACTCTGGCTAACTTGACAATGTGGCGGCTCAAAGTTGCATCAGGCGTTTGCGACAGTTGTTTTTTTACCTGTTCGAGTCCTAATTATTCACATTAACGGCTGATGTCTGATCCTGTCTGGCTTCTCTCCTAGCGGACAAACATTCAGCTGGTTGTGGTTGAAATGTTAGTCCAGTTTACGGGAATATAACAGGTGTTTGTTAACGACTTCCTGATGTTCAGCAGCAACAAGGCGAGTCAATGGAAGAGTGTAGTGTAAAAAAAACAAAAAAAAACTAGAATATTCAATAAGGGAAAACACACCTCAAACAAAATGAAACATTCACCATCTGAAAAAGTGACACTGTAATACTTTTTAAATAACAGAAGGTAACTTGTTTGTTTTCAAATGGTGATTATCTCCTTTTGGAACCAAACTCTTCAGTTATCTGACAAAAGGTCAGAATCAGCAGTTTGACTTCTTTCCCTCATCACATATTCTATTTCTGTAATGACATCACTGTAAACACACTTTCCTGACTGGAACCTGATCCAGGTTTCCACACAGAAACACATCAGACCTCAGACCCACATCTGATAGGATTCAGTCCCGAGCCCCATCTGACAGCTCTACTGCTGACAGATATGGCTTCATATCGAATTATATAAGTAGCAAAAACTGAATTATAAATGCAGAGGTGATGAAAATAACAAAACAGTAAAGTGAACAGAACGAAGTAAACAGATTTGTTGCCTCCACCCTTCTAGGACTCGCCTTACATCATAAATGTTTAGTTGTTTATATGACAGATGATGAATGGTAGAAAGTGCTGATATCATGATGAATATGGCTGTTTTCATCAAATCATCTTTGGATTTATCAAATCACTTCACTATCAGAAACTCTGACTCACTACCTTCATTCAAAAATAAACTCAAAACTCACCTCTTCAAAACTGCCTACTTGACCCCACTGCCCACTGAACAAACCATCAACACTGTTCCTTTCTCTCTACTTTACTGTCTTAATACTCATTTATTTATTTTTATTATGGTCATTTATTTATTATCATCACTTTTGTACCATTTGCTTTATATATTTTAATATTTTATTCTCTTTATCCCTTCGCTGTACAGTGTCTTTGAGTACCACGTAAAGCACTCTAGAAATAAAATTATTATTTTTATTATTATTATTATTATTATTATTATTATTATTTATCACTCTTCATCACTTCATTTTTACTTCTACCCCTCATAAAAATGATGATCCTGATTATTTTTCACTGCCCTCAATCATGATTATTGATTATTGATTGTCTTGATGATTTGAGGAACAAAATAATATTTTACTGCACTTTTGGCATCTTATATCAACATCTTTTATTTTTGAAAGAAAAGAAACCTGTCTCTCACCTGTCTGTCTCACTCTGTCCCCCCCCCCGTTCCTCTCTCTTTCTCTCTGTCTCTCTCTCTCTCTCTTTCCGTCTGTCTCTCTCTCTCTCTCTTTCTGTCTCTCTCTCTCTCTCTCTCTCCAGTCTCAGAGGAACTCTCTGAGGCCGTCAGCATCATCCCGGTCAACCAGGGTTTGTTGACGTCGTCATGGGAACCGCAGAGCGGCTCACCAGCTGCCACTCCACCGAGCGTGAACTTTGACCCCGGCCTGATGACCTACGACCCCTGGCACGTTCACCTGGGCCTCCACCGGCGCTCCTGCCCCGGCGTCACCGCCCAGCTCCCCCCCCCTGCAACAACAAACTCCAGCATCAACAGTTCCTCCAGGCTAGTTATTATTATTGTTATTATTATTATTATATCAGTCAACTGAGTTTTGGCTCTGACTCTGTTAGAGCCGTTTCTTTTCTTTTTGTAAACAGTTCAGAGGAACAGCATCACCTGGTGGCTAGTGTCACATGTCACATGGGAGTTACCGTAGCTTCCAAATGGGAAAAACCGTTGACGTTAACCTCCGAGTGGTACCTCTGAGTAGGGAATATGTGATCCTTCGTTCAGAAGAAGGTTGTCATATCAGTTGATCGTAAAGTCCCGAACAGTAATGTGCCTTCCAGCAAATAAGTTCCACCTAGCCACGATAGACGCCACAGCAGGGCTTCCAACACGCTTTCCATAAATGAATGAAGTTGACGGCCATTTACCTTGTTGAGTGGTTGATTGTAGTGCTGATCCAGGCAGGTTGGCGGTAGCAGTATGAAGGTGTGGTTTCAAAGGACTGACAATTCAAACTTATAAAAAGAAGACCATAATACCACAACAAAAGCGGTTGAAAAACTGTATGCTGGCGTCTTCCTAACAAACCGAAAAACTGGCTACCTGCGATGCCATATAAATTACCCACAGGTCCCTACAAACTTGACCCTTGACAGGTAAAGCCCTTTCAAAATAGAAGCATCTTTTCTTAACATTATCCATTACATAAATCAGATTTCACTAATCCATATTCTACTCATCTATAAATTACAGAAATTAACTCAAACATAAACCAAAAAGGAGCGCAACAACTGAGCGCACGATCGGCATCTGGAGGTTTCCAATGAATGCAGTGCATGAACGCTTCCAGGTCGGAGCAATAGGAAGTCTTCCCATCATTCCGCTTCCTCCCATATGACATGAACACGGCGTAATGCCTGTTTCCACTAGACACACAAACAGGAAAATAGATTAGGAAGTGAGCAATCATGGGCAGTGAATTGTAAATAGTGAAACCTTTGTTTTGTTGTTTTGGTTATTTTTCGTGTTATTTGATTTACTCCTCATCATATACTGAAAACGCCTATTTTTAGTTTTTATTTAAACTTTGCCGAAGTTTTTTTTAATGTTATATCACAACCTAACCTGCTACTCCATTCATCACCATCAAGCAAATGTGAAAACATTATCTTAAAATGACAATGACAATGTCCATCATTGGGACTACTGCTTGTTATCGCTAGGTTTAGCATGTGTCATCACCAGTGACAGAAACATATTAACAGTGAGCTTTTTAAAAGCACATGAAAAGCTTTAGAAAATGAATTGTTTACATTAACAAACGGCAAGGATATGGAAATAAGATGCAAGGAAGTCTTGACTGACTGGTTTCCACTTTGCTGTCTTTTCTCTACAGGCGGTCCTCTCTTCCCTCTGAGGCTGCCAGCTCCCCAAACGAGTTCAGAGACAGAAAACTCTCCGTAGATTCAACAACTGATTCCCTCAGCAGCTCCTTCAACAGCGCCAAGGGAGATCACTTCAGTGGTTCCTTTGACGGTTCCAGAGGAGATCTAATCAGTGATTCCTTCAACGGATCCAAAGGAAATCTAATCAGTGATTCCTTCAACAGTTCCAAGGGAGATCCAATCAGTGATTCCTTCAACGGTTCCAAAGGAAATCTAATCAGTGATTCCTTCAACAGTTCCAAGGGAGATCCAATCAGTGATTCCTTCAGTAGCTCCAAAGGTGATCCAATCAATGATTCCTTCAACAGTTCCAAGGGAGATCACTTCAACAGTTCCACTGACAGTTCCAACATGGGTCCAATCCTAGTGTCCCTCGACACTTCTAAGCAAAATTCCGGTGACGGCTCCAAAGAAGATCACATCGACGGCTCCTTCAGCAGTTCCAGAGGCCGTTCAGTCAACATTTCAGTCAACAGTTCAGTCAACAGTTCAGTCAGCAGTTCATTCAGCAGTTCAGTCAACAGTTCAGTCAGCAGTTCATTCAGCAGTTCTCGAGAGCATTCAGTCGCAGGCTCTCTTACCAGCTCTGACGAAAGCTCCACCCCCGTTGCTTCCGTCACATGTTCTCCCAGCAGTTCCACCGCCAATCTGGATGAAGAAGAGGTGAAGAAGAAGAACAAGGAGAACGAGCCAGCGAATAGAAGGAACAGCACTCCAGTGTTGCGAAGTCCCAGGAAGTCCTCGGCCCCGGCGCTTCGACTCACCAGGCAGCCGAGTTTTGGGGGGTTGCAGCCTCTGGGCCCCGACCAGCACCAGCACTACTACCCCTTCCCACACAGGAAGACCCCAAGGAAGTCTGAGGCCGCCAGGAGGCTGGGGATGTACTCCTCTTTCTGACAAACCCATGAACGCTACAAAATGATTCCAGAAAGCCAATGTTCACTTCACAATAAAAGTTCCCATGCGTCTAGAAGAACAAATTAATGTGAAGTGTTTCAGTCCAAAATGAGACATCCACAGTTTGGGATGCCTAAAGGTGACAACTACTCTTTCAAAATCAGTGCTATAACAAAATTAAAGGTATTTCTTAGAGTCCTTGGTTGACAAAATGAGAACACTAGACTGGATCCTTCATATTTCACAGAGATCAAATAATGCACTTCAGGTGATTAGTGTTTTTTCCCAGAATGGATATACAGTATTTTGGAAATTAGCTCTTCATATTTTTTATCTCTTCTCATATTGTCTGTTCAACATTAAAATGAATGGATAATTGGAAAATGGATAATGAATGGAGATAATTTTGGCACTTGCTTATTCAGATGCTTGGCAGAAGCTCAGTAATATAGCACTTTTGCTTCAGATTTAAGGCTTCCTGCAGTAGCACCACCACAACCCGTCCTGCATAGAAAAGACCTTTCGGAAGTCTGATGCCATCAGGAGGCTGGAGATGCTCTCCTCCATCGAGTCCATCAGTGTTACATTGGAAATCAGTGTTCACTTCACAATAAAAGTACATCGTGAGGAAGAGAAGAATGTACTCCTAGCTTGTCAGTGGATCGTTAAAATTATTGGATAAATACTTTAAAGTTGCACGATCCATCCAGTTTATCGGCCTAAATTACAACAGAGAAGAGCGTCCCCTCCCCACTAACTGAGACGCAGCAGATTGACTCTATTTGCCGAAATGAAACTCTGGTGTTGGGTATGGACACTGGCAGGAAATCTCCTCCACACACAAAGTGACAACAGCAGCAACAAGCTCCATCCTGAGACCCACCAACGGTCATTGTACCTACTGCAAAAAGACTGTTTTCACCACCTCCACCCCACCCGCCACTAAGTTGAAGACATTTAGGTCCGAGCAGTGTGCAGTTTTATACTTTCTTTGGGTAATGAAGTGCTTCAAACTTTTCAAAATCCAAACAGCTCTCTCTCGCTGCCACTTCAGGTCGCCAAAGCTTGAAGTTGCCTATAGTGCAGAGATTATTTTGATTCTTATTCAGATCAGTTTTGCAGATGCTCAATGTAATATAACAGTTGATTCAGATTGTCGGCCTCCTCTTCAGTACCGAGGACTTCAATACATGTGGCTGCAACACTGGGCGCACTAGGTTGCTTTAACATACAAATGGGGGGAGCAAGCTGAGGGTTTTGCTTCCAGATCAATCTTGGTGTTGGTTAGTGCAGCTTGGAGTGCAAAAACTCTTCTTATTTTATCATATGAGAGAGATTCTGGGTAATGCACACTCTGGCAGCCATGTTGGAGGTCCTCAGCTCTCTGAACAGCTGACTGTGTTTCTGTCGTCTCAACAGAATTGAACAGACGGTTAATTTCTGTCTGTTTCTGACTGAACTGATCATTTCATCACTGATCCATCTGATTGATTTAGTGTTTAGATAATGTCAGCTTGTTAGCTAGCTAACCATAGTATCTGGTCAGCTAACATCACTGTCTTGTTGTTAACACATCTGATTAGCACACTAGCTAACGTATCTAGCAGCAGCTAGCGTTAGCGTGTTCACATTAACATCAGTGTGTTTGCCGGCTAGTTAGCTAGCTAACAGTTTGTTCAGGTTAACTGAGCTGACTCTTCTCAAGCTACAACTCAGAGTGTTTTGAGAGACTAGGGCTAAAGACAAGACAGTTTACTGTGTCACAGTAACCAAATCCACCTTATCACACTATTCACTTTTACTGAGAACGTTACTGAATGGATCTACAGCCACACCACAACAAGCTGACTCAGCTGCTCTCTGCTTCTAGCTGCTTGATACAGATTTACACTTTATTAACTAACACACAGTTCTACAGATTTACACTTTATTAACTAACACACAGTTCTACAGATTTACACTTTATTAACTAACACACAGTTCTACAGATTTACACTTTATTAACTAACACACAGTTCTACATGTTCCTCCATCATGGAGACAGAAGCGGTTGGTAGCAGATGTGTAATGCAACTGCAGATGGTGACAAAAGCACTTATTTTAAAAACTGCCCCTACACTGTTGTACTGTGTTTTAGGGAAGTTGGGTTAAGTTTGTGTATTTGTCTTGAGATTTAATTTAATTTCATTAATTTTCTTTTTTTTTTTTGCTTGCTCCACCGCCCCTGAATGAATGGACTGTGGAGCAGAGACTTCATGTTGACAGCTGCTGAGGATATAACCCTGGTCTGCGTTTCATAACTTGTAGAGTATAATATTGAACAAGTACTATCAGTTATACACTCATAAATGCAAGTATGTATTCAATAAAAGATCATGTATGCATATGCTTTCGAATTTAAATTAAACAGATTCAGATGACAATTGGTTGTTGGTTTCAATGTCACTCTCTTGACTTTGAAGAACCCTGGCTTTGTGGAACCCAAAAGGTTCCTCTAAGACATTGCTCTGAAGAACCCGTTGTGGGTCTACCTGGCACCTTTACTTTTTAGAGTGCATGCCAAACCCAGGGCCGGTTCTGTCTGGGTGATGATCCTTCATTGTTATCAACTCTAAAGCCCATTATTGTGAGTATTCAGACACACTCAAAATATGGCAAGACTTAACCTCAATTGTGTCACATTTTATGTTTATTAATGGCCAAAACCTTTATTAATGGCCATAAAGGAAGACTTTTCAGCTTCTTTCAAGTGTCAGGGGATGCCGAGAGGCTGAAAACTATTCAGTATTTCACATGAAAATAGCAAAAATTTGAGGAAAAAAACGAAAATAATAGACATAAGTAATTTGTATAGTACATTTTTCACTTTTCCATAAATCAAAATCTGTAGACTTCCACACACTGTCTTCACTTACAAGGACCCTTCTGATGTAGGCAAACTTCATGGTTGCACTTCTATGTAGTTAGATTTGTCCCTCATACGGCGCCGTACTCGTAAAAGTAGCAGCCTTTACTGTAAAACCGAAGATCGTCTATATTGCAGAAGATACAATCCTCCATAGTACGCAACTAGAAAGTACGCAACTGGCCCAGCTTCCGGTCAACAAAACGTGAGAGCAGGCTGGTTTGCTGCGATCCGTGAAGACGGAAGCGGGAACGGGAAGTAGTGTCGGAGTGAGAGGTCTTCCTCCTCCTAGCTCTGTCAGAGACGACAACAACAAAAACAACGAGCTGGAGACGGAGGGCTAACGTTACTGTAGCAGAAACCTCCGACTACGAAGCTCTCTGCTCTCAACAACATCTCTCCTGACAGCCAGGTAGCACACAGCAGCCACTGCTCCTGCTTTAACAGCGACGACTGTCACTTTTATTGGAGGGAAACTAAGAAAACCCGCTTTGTTTTGAAGCTAGTAGCGTTGTTGTTATAAAGTCGGCAGGTAACGTTAGCTAACCGTGTGATGAGTTGCAGTCTGACAGTAAACGCTAGCTAGCCCGTTAAGTTCGCACGTCGAAATTGGCCACAAACCGGGAGACTCAAAGCACAACGGTTTTTGTTAGCCTCTATTTTTTTCTAAACGTTAACTAGCATTAGCTTTGGTTAAGCTTACATTGGAGTAATTTAGCTGTCTTGTCTTTCCACTTTTCAGTTTCTAGATCGCCAATATTACCAGTAAGGTCACAGCACCCCGCCTACATGCCTGAGTGATCATGTTAGAGAAGTGCTAGGGGAGAAGAAATAAAATGAGAGACAGGCAGAAGGGGTTTTTGAGATCATATTAGTGCAGGTAGAGGAGGATAAGTTCAGGTTCAAGTGTGTTTATTTGTCAGATACATTCACATAATACATCACATCACATAATATTTGTTTGTCTTCATCACATACATAAGTCCAGCGTGACCCTTACAATCAACAAGCCAAGCTTTGTCTCCATATGATTACAATATTTACACATAATTAAGGTTACAAAATAAAGACCTGTTCTTTGAAAAGCCATTTTAACAAATTACCTTCACAAGACCAGAATAAATCAGATTTGTTCTGATATATGAACATAGCGGAGGGATATCATTTAGGAGAGATAGTTCCTGTTTGGGAGACCGGATCTACTTTTATTTTTAAAAACTGATTTTAGTGTAAACCAAGAATAGAAATGCAAAATGACAACAGACCAGTTGCTGCTTTATTGTCTTACAGCAGGATCTGTTGTTGAATCTGTTCACCAACGTGTTCAATGTCAGTTTCCATTCAAATGAACGAGAAGTAAAAAGAGTAGTTTATATTCTGGTTTTCATGGCGGTCAAGTGACCAATAACTTCCATGTTAAAACTAAGTGAAATGTTGCTTTAAGAGACGAGTTTCCAGAGTGGAGCGATGACCGTCAGACTCCTCCCAGAGGGGGGATTCCTCCCTGTTTCTAACTTTCACTTTCCTCTCCTCCCGCTCCTTTCCTCTCCTCTCCTCTCTTTGTTCTCCTCTGTCTGTTCTCTGTCTCTCTCTCTCTCTCTCTCTCCTCTCCTCTCTCTCCTCTCCCTGCTCTGTGTCAGAGGCGATGGCGGAGCAGAACATCGAGGCGAAGCTGAAGAACCTCCTGAAGCAGGAGAAGATCCAGCTGTGGAACCCGCCGTTCACCGACGACAGCAACGAGCCGGGGCTGCAGCACATGCAGGTAGAGAGGAGAGGAAAACATAATAATCAGTAAATACTTGTGAACCTGCATCACTGTTTCCTAAAGCGACAAACTGCAGAACTGACCCTTAAACTTGTGACGTCACTGGGATGTAAAATCTGGCTCTGCTAGACAGTGAATGGGGCGTTGACTTTCTTCACCCATAAGGTTTCTGTGTGAATTCTTGCTCCCAAATGTGGTTTAAATTCTGGTTTGTATCTGTTAGCAATGCTGGAATATGAACTTAATTTTCATATGACAATTCAACTCAGCATCTTATGGCTCCACAAAGTCACTGCTGCCCCATTCATTGTCAATGGAGCAGCTGCCGGTTTTACATCCCAGTCACATCACAAGTTCAAGGGTTTTCTCTCTGATTTCTAGCTTCAGGAAAGAGTGGAGCAAGTTCACAAGTATTGACTGAACGGTCCTGAGGCAGATAAATAAGATAAATAACATGAATCCTTGAAATGGGTGGCATTCCCCTTTAATTTGACTCATCTGAAAGCAGAGTTAAATGAGGCACAGTGAAACAGAAACCAAAACTAGCAGATTACAGAACGAAGAACAGTAATAAACTTGTGTGTGTGTGTGTGTGTGTGTGTGCGTGTGTGTGTGTGTGGTGGTTTCAGGAGCTGGCCCAGCGCTTCGCCCCTCTGGTGGGCCTGGCGGAGTCGGAGGTGGGCGGAGCTCTGGAGTCCATCAGAGCGCAGGCTGTGAAGAGAGGGAAAGGAAACAAAACCTACAGAGAAACCTGCGTGGCAACGCTGGAGCTGCTGCTGCCCAGAGACAACAAGGGGGTGAGAGAGAGGGGGGGGGGGGGGGGGAGAGAGAGAGAGAGAGAGAGAGAGAGAGAGAGAGAGAGAGAGAGAGAGAGAGAGGGGGGAGAGAGAGAGAGAGAGAGAGAGAGGGGGGGGGAGAGAGGGGGGGGACAGAGAGAGAGAGGGGGGGAAGAGAGTGAGAGATTTGTTTTGTTGTGTTGTGAAATCTATTTATTGTCTTTTATTGATTATCTTTTTCATCCGTTCACTTTGGCAACACAGGAATGTACTTGTCGTGCCAATAAAGCGAGTTGAAATTGAAAATTGAAATTGAGGAAATTCAAAAGACAACACTGCATAACAAAACAACAAGACAGTAATAAAGATAACACAAGCCTTCTCAAGCGGAGGCAGGTACCTGAGCCTGAGATATAGAAAGTGGTCAGAGAATAAGCAAAACAAATGAGAGGAGAAGGGAAAGAAGAGTTGTGTTACTTAACAAGTCTTAATTGCTAGAGCGAATGTAATCAGTTACTATTTACTATATGGTCGAACAATGAACTTGCGGAGGCCGGTCAGGATTTGACATTGGTCTCAGTGTGCGATGTGCACGATCTGTCTCCAGTGTGTAGCGTAGGATCTTGTCCGACACAGTATAGATATCACCCGCCTCAGTACCTTCTCTCAGCCCCACGAGCCTTAAGTTGTTACGGCGGCTTCTGTTCTCCATGTCATCCATTTTTTGCTGTAGAGTCTGGATCTGCTTGGTAGTTTGGGATAGCTCGGTGGTGGAGCTCTCTACCTTGTCCTCCAGCTCCCCAATTCGGCGTTCCGCGTTGCCCAATCTGTTAAGCATAGCTCTAGTATCTTTACTGAGGCTGGTGATTGACTCGGCCATGCTGTCCATTTTAGTTCCAAAATCTTCTCTGATGTGTTTGAGCTGTGAAGCGATGTTTCTGTCCCATTCAGGAGTGTCTGCCAGCTCGTCCTCGTTGTCCACCTGTTGTTGCTCGGCGGCGTAGGCCAGTTTGGGCGTGCGGGTTGCCATGTTACCGGCTAAACCAAACACGTTTGAGTCTATTTTCTTCTTACTGCTTCTGGTAATTCGGTTGGTTTTAGTAATTCCCGAGTGTTTTTACAATATGTTAACAAAGTCCGACAATTAAGTCTGTGTCCACTCGGTACATTTAGAGCAAATCATGAAATGCGGGGAGCCGATTTGGCGTCTAGCGTGCCATCTTCACCTGTCACCTCACGTGATTTCCTTGTCTATTGTGTGTTTTGTATAATGGTGAAAATGAACAATGAAACTCTTAATAATTTTTTTTTTAAAAACTCCACTGTGGAGCCTACAAACGGCTTTTTTGGAGATATTTTGACAAAAAAAAAAAAAAAAATGAAATTGAGACAGAGAGAACAGAATGAATTATAATTATCAAGACTTCAAATGAATGCTAATTATTTAAATACCGCTACTACTACTACTACTACTATTAGCACTACTATTAATACTGCTACTACTACTAATACTGCTACTACTACTGCTGTTACTACTACTACTACTATTAGTACTGCTAGTACTACTACTATTAGTACCACTTCTAGTACTACTACTACTGCTAATATTAGTACTGCTATTATTACTACTACTACTGCTACGATTACTACTACTACTGCTAATATTAGTACTGCTATTATTACTACTACTACTGCTACGATTACTACTACTACTGCCAATACTACTACTACTATTAGTACTGCTATTACTACCACTACTACCACCACTACTACTACTTCTACTACTGCTACTACTACTAGTAGTACTACTATTACCATCACTACTACTACTGGTACTGTTGTTTTTTACTACAACAGCTAACAATAATAATAACAGTAGTAATTGTTTGTTTGTAGGATCCCAGGAAGAAGAACTACCTGGAGAGCAGGCTGGATGTGTGTGTTCAGCAGGTGATGGACAGGTAGGAACACAGTTCACTTCAGGTCAGTTCAGTTCAGTTCAGTTCAGGTCAGTCCAGTTCAGTCCAGTTCAGTTCAGGTCAGTTCAGTTCAGTTCAGTCCAGATCAGTCTGACAGATCCTCCTGCAGCAGGTCTCAGCTCAGTGTCTGTGCAGTGAGACAGAGAGACGCAGCGCTGGCCGGTCTGACCTGACTGACTGCATCGTGTTACTTTACTGCTGCTGTACTGACCCAGTTTCCCCTGGGGATCAACAAAGTTCATCTTATTTCATCCTAACCAGTAAAGAACACCGTCTAAAGTACTAGGTTGTAAGGCTATGCACTCCACGGCCACTTCATTAGGTACACCGGCTCATTAACACAAACAGCCTGCTCCTCCAAACAGCAGCTCGATATATAAAGCATGCACTGGTTCGGTGTTTTGGTCTGACTGTTGGTTCAGCATCACAAACAGCTGCTGCCCTCCTGGGATTTTCACACTGCAGACAGTAGAGTTTACACAGAAAACAGCTTGTTAATGAGCAAGGTCAGAGGTCAGAGGTCAGAGGCAGACTGGTTCAAGCTGACAGAAAGACAAATGCTCCAATAACAGTCTTTACAACAGACAACACACAACCTGTTGGCCCTTCTGATAAATGGGCTACAGCAACAGATGACCAGCCGGTACTAGCTAGGTGTACCTAATAAAGTGGCCGTGAGTGTATATACTGTAGCTTGCAGAATAATCCTGATTATCTTTTCAGACAGACTTGAGCTGATGTTATTCTATCAGATGGTTTCAGAGGTTCAGTAGCAGGTTGAGTGTGTTTGGTCTTTTCCTGTAGGATCGGAGAGGAGTACGGCCTCAAATCCATCAAGCTGATCCTGAACGGGAAAACTCTGTCTGCTGGTGAGTGTTAGCTGTTAGCTGTTAGCTGTTAGCATCACAGTCCTGGATGTGTGAATAGCAGCTCTACAGATAATACACAGATAATACACAGATAACACACAGATAACACACAGTGGACGTCAAAGGTCAACACACCCGTTCAGAGTTTGTAGTTTTTACTGCCGTGTGGCCTGAAATGAAAAGTCATTAAAACACTTTCATTTCACTTTGGATGTAGCACTCAGCAAAATGAAGGTAAAAACTAAATACTACTCAATTAAAAATGTAAAACTAAAACAAACCCTTCCGTTGATATTTAGTAGGAGACTCTTTTGCGTTTATGATAAGACTCTACTACAATGGTTTCAGACATTTTCTATCTTTCTTCTTTGCAGAAAGTTAAAGTTTTGATTGATATCCACTGTGCATATTTATGAATTTCATTCAAAACTGAATCCAGTGGTTCGGTGACAAATTATTGTAAACAGAGTTTACAAATTGCTTTAACAATCAAATAAAAATCATGCTCATAAAGTAAATTAAAACAAGTTAAAAAGAAGGCACCATAAAAAGATAAAAAGATATGTGGACTGGTTTAAAAAAAAAAAAAAAAATGTTACCTGATAATCATCACTTGATATTGATAGTGTTGGTTTTCAAACAGTGGATATCTTATTTTGGGTCTAAAACTCTTCAGATATATATGATAAAATGTTTTGATTGATTTTAGTTCTTTAGTTTAGTAGTTATTTATTTTAATTCCAGGAATCTGATAAAGTAAACAATTAATTTAAAGTGTGAATGTTTTAATTGATGAACTGGTGAATTTCTCTAAGTGGGTTAATTGTTTGTGTCTCTCTGCTGGCACTCTGTGTTTTCTGTGTACGATCTTATTTAGCAGTGTGTTTTGGGATGAAACCCTCCAGTATTTTCAAGTGTGTGTGTGTGTGTGTGTGTTTGTGTGTGTGTGTGTTGCTCAGACCAGCGCCTGGAGGAGCAGGGTGTGAAGAACCACAGTAAGGTGATGGTGCTGAAGGTGAGCGACGCCGAGAGGAAACGACAGACCGCCGAGGAGGAGAAGAAGAAGAACCAGAACGAGAGCCTGCAGAGGACACAGAAAGGCTTCCAGATCCTGTCAGAGAGAGGTAGGGCTGAGTCACTGCTGGAAAGGACCAGTCCATCTAACCCTAACCCCTCCTGCTGTAGCTCGTGGACCCACAGACAGTATTGTCTGTAGCTGTTGGAGCCACAGACAGTATTGTCTCCAGTCAGCTGTCAGTTGAAGCTCCGCTGCCTCTTGCTGCAACAACGAGTCCAAACTGTTTGTCAGAATATCTCCAGAAAAGCCGTCTGTGTCTCCACAGAGTCGAGAGGAAACAGACTCAGTTCCTCCGTTACTCAACTTTCACTAATCAGGAAATCACAGAACTATTTCTCTCTGCCGCAGCGCAGACCGCTGTGGGGTGAAAGTCGGTTCCCGGCGGAGCGATCTGGTTCTGGACGGTCGGGTCGGATCGTAAACAGTAGAGTTCGGTAGAAGACGATCCGCCGAGTGGAAACGGTCGGTGCCGCCGCTTTCCGGGCCGCCGAGAGAAATACGTCGGTCGCTCTCCGTATCGTTTCCACAAACTGGATTTACTGGAGATATTTTGATGAAACAGCAGGATTACAGCAGGATATCTCAGACAAAATCTTCCCTCGGACTTAAATGGGGGTCTGTGATCTATCTGGGTATCTGTCTGAGGGTCTGGCCATGAAAATGTGTTGGGGAAAATGTTTGGGAATCCCTGGTTTAGATATCGCTGCATTATAATCCTTATTATCCCTCCATGCTGTTGCTCTGTCAGACGGCAGTGAAGACCCAGAGACCACGCCCTTCCTGGAGATCGCTGACCAGAAGGGAAACCCACTCAAGATCCCTCACAACGAGAAGAAGGTAGAGAGAGAGAGTGTGTGTGTGTGTGTGTGTTGATATTTGTTAGTCTTGAACCACCGAGCGCTTTTATTTTGAAAGGAGCAGAGGAGAAAACATCTGGACCAGATTCATCAGTATGCAGAAGTAAATATTTTTTTCACTGTGTGCTCAAATGGAAACACAAGCTGAGCTGAAACAAACTGCATCCATTATCTGCTTACAATCATCTGCTTTTTTCTGAGTATGTTTGTCGCTTTGAAAAACGTGCAGATCGTTTTCATTGAATATCAAAGCCTGTGTGTCGGTCATCAAGGTGTGTGTGTGTGTGTGTGTGTGTGTGTGTGTGTGTGTGTTCTCCAGGCTCTGATCCTTGCCATGGGTTTCCATGAGAAAGGCCGTTCTCTGATGAAGAGGAAGCAGTACGACAACGCTCTCTGTCACCTGCTGCAGGCCGACGAACAGTTTGGGTGGGAAGATGATTTACAACTCCACATTTACACACTCTGATATTAAATATAATGATACAAAACACACTGCAGGATGTAGAGAAACAACTCTACTGCACCGCACAGATAGAAAACTACAGTACAGCAGGACATCTAATATTTCTATTCTAACAGAATTCCTCTGCTGTTATTTTATGTCTTTTCCAGCATGTCTCTCTTACATGATCCTTCTAGGGTCACAGGAATATAGTCAAGGTGCCGTGACCTCTGACCCCTGACAACCTTACCGTGGGTCACTTATAGCAAGGTTCCCATGGTCATGAAAATCCTTCGAAAATATCATTAAACCTTTGGAAAAGTCATGAAAGTTTAAATAATGACACTAAGTTTATCATTTTTTGTACAAACAAAAATGAGGAGGCTAAAATGCAACTGATCAAATCAGATGTTTAATGTCAAAGCATTTGTAAAGGTTGGTCTCCACCTCCAGGAATTTGAGAAAATGTGACAAAAATGGGTAATTTTTATATAATGATACTAGAGCTGCAACGATTAATCAATTAATCGATTAGTTATCAACTATTAAATTAATTGCCAACTATTTTGATAATCGATTAATCGGTTTGAGTAATTTTTTAAGAAAAATAAGTCAAAATTCTCTGATTCCAGCTTCTGAAATGTGAATATTTTCTGGTTTCTTTACTCCTCTATGACAGTAAACTGAATATCTTTGGGTTGTGGACAAAACAAGACATTTGAGGACGTCATCTTGGGCTTTGGGAAACACTGATCGACATTTTTCACCATTTTCTGACATTTTATAGACTAAACAACTAATCGATTAATCGAGAAAATAATCAACAGATTAATCGACAATGAAAATAATCGTTAGTTGCAGCCCTAAATGATACCAAGTTTATCGTTTTTGTAAACTTGAAAATAAAAATTGCAGGAGTCATTTGGAAAAATGCGACAAAAAATAAATGCAATTTGTCTGCAAAACGGTTGCTGTGAGTCTCAAACAAATAAAATGTTCAATATAGCGTTTGTAAAAGTTGCTTTACATTACAGCGCCTGTAATACAAATATTGTATTATAAATACAAAATTTGGTTTGTTATGGAAAAGTTATGGAAAGGTTTGGGAATTGAACTGTAAAATAAGTGCAGGAACGCTGTTTAAAACACTGATGATGTAGGAATTGAATGTAAAGTGTGTGTGTGTGTGTGTGTGTGTGTGTGTGTGTGTGTGTGTGTGTGTGCAGGCGGTGCGGCTCGGGGCTGCTGGGCTCGGTGGATAACTACGCGGTGCTGCAGCTGGACATCGTGTGGTGCTACCGGGCGCTGGAGGCGCTGTCCTGCCTGGACGACGGGCGCGTCCGGCTGCAGCGGGCCGAGGACTGCTTCCTCACCTGCTACGGAGAGCAGCAGCAGAGGCTGCTCATGATCAAGGTGCTGTCACACACACTCACACACACACACACACACACACACAGAGAGAGGAGGAGGTTTCACTCACAACAGATTTCAGGGTGTCTGCAGCTCCGTAAAAGTCTGAAAAAGTCTTAAATCATCAAAATTTAAGGCCCTAAAAAAGAATTAAAATGTCTGAATACAGTTATTAGCGTGCGTAATGTTTTTCACCTTTTCTCTTATCAAGTTAAATTTTGCTTGATGATTGGACTTAACAGTTCATTTCCTTCTATACTGTTTCTCATACTGCTCATTTATAGTTCAATTGGAAATAGGCAGTTTTTAATGATTTATATTTTTGCATTTTTTCCATTTATTACACCTGCAGATATCCTGTATTTCCATCTGGGGGAAAATGTTCAATATTGGAAAATGACATCCTTTTTGTGTGTAAAGGGATCCAAGATGGAGAAGAACTATCAATAGTAGTAATAGTAGTGATATTCAATAGTGAGCTTTGCTTTCATGCCAGGAAGCATCGTGTAAGAGCAGGTGTCATGTTTCTCAAATAGTGCTCATAGCTTCACACACACACACACTATGGAAACAGCACATGTGACTGTATTGTGTCATCCTGTCATTAATGATGCTATATGCTTGTTGGTGAATTTTTAAAAAAAATGTTTTACTTACTGCTTCCATCCAAGAGTCAATCAGTCATACACACTTGCATGTGCTTAGCCTCTGTTTCTTGCTCCCTCTCTCTCACTTATACACACACAGGTCTCGACCTAGTTCTGATGTGTGTGTGTGTGTGTGTGTGTGTGTGTGTCCAGGGTAACACAGGGAGAGAGGAGGTGTTGTTCCTCAGACTGTACCTCCTCCAGAGTCTGCTGTCCTACATCGAAGGGAACGACGCTCAGGCCCGACACCAGCTGCACAAGGTACCGGTCTGAATACAACCCTCCCTAACACTCTGCACTGCAACTCTGTCCCGGGACACAGAAATATGATGGACGATCTGTTTCTCTCCTGATACAATTCGATACGTGATCTGAGGTTCAGGATCAATACAACCAGGATAGGATGTGATCAATAAAAGTTCAGTGACAACAAAGTCTGACTGTGCAGAATTCTGTTTATTTCTGAGACTCAAATCTTTCCAGCGATGCCATTGGCTGCTAGAATGTAAACAACAATTTAAAAATGTTGTTACAAAGTGACAATAATATAATTTGGATGGAGAGCTTGTGAAACTGTGATGGTCAAGAGTCTCATTAGTGATTACTACAGCAGAATAACATGGAGCTGATATCACCATTCATGTTCCTGACAGCAGAATAACATGGAGCTGATATCACCATTCATGTTCCTGACAGCAGAATAACATGGAGCTGATATCACCATTCATGTTCCTGACAGCAGAATAACATGGAGCTGATATCACCATTCATGTTCCTGACAGCAGAATAACATGGAGCTGATATCACCATTCATGTTCCTGACAGCAGAATAACATGGAATGGTCTGACCAGCAGCCAAATGCTGGTAGATTCAGTCTGAGTCTGGTAGAATCATCTGGAGTCTATTATTTATTCTATCACAATAACAACGGAAAAGTCTTGTTGGCTTTAGATAGATATTTATTATTTCCACTAGGTGGAGACGTTCTACAGTCATCTGTGTCTGGACTCTGTGTTTTATAGTTAATGTTATTATTTTATCAGAGGTGGGGACTCGAGTCACATGACTTGGACTCGAGTCACAGTTTTAATTGCTTGAGACTTGATGCATGAAGAGAAGACTTGAGACTTGACTTGACTTGGGTTCTGGTGACTTGGGACTTGACTCTGACTTGTACTTTGATGACTTGAAAAGGTTTCTAAAGTCTTGACTTGAGATCTTGTGTTTGTGTAAATGACTCAGATTGAAAGTGATGAGATTTGTTCCAGCGGACGACTGAATTTAAATTCTGTTTTCTGAATTTGTATGGAATGATTGAATTTATTGAAGTTGAAACTGATTATAGAAATCAAACTCATGATGCTCTTACCAAGTTTTTATCCTATTAAAACCATATTGCATTGAAAAGTCCTAGATATTTAGTTTTCTTTAAGATATTAAATTGATACTGGACTCTTGATTTGTTCTGACTTGACTTGCTGTTCTACATTTAGACTTGAGACTTGACATTAATGACTTGGACTTGACTTGGACTTGACTTGGTAATCTACATTTA
>NC_136018.1:1218001-1233001 GCF_048128805.1 Centroberyx gerrardi | reverse complement strand
TGTGTTTTTTTTTAAATGGGTAGACTTGCTAGCTAGTAAGAGAAATATAATGTTTTTTATACTTTGTTGTGATTGATGTGATTATTTAGCCAGGAATTGTTGACTGCATTTCATATGGAGGACATTGCTGCTCTCACTGACATGTTGGCTCCTGGTTAGCTCAGCTGTACAGGTTACAGGTCAGAGGTCAGGGAATTAGCTTGACTTTAATTCTGATGTTGACTTAGAACAAAAGAGCTTTGTTTACATGGGCGGAGTCAGCAGCTTGTAGGGAGACACGTAGAAACTCTCCTTTTTCATATTTGATTGTGATTACTTGGCCAGGAATGAATTACACTCTAAAAAGTAAAAGTGCGTGAGGGAACCCAGGACGGATCCTTGAGGAACCCCTTCATCAGTGTTTGGTGAACCCTGGCAGTACTTCCACCAACATATGAGGGTTCTTCAAGGAACCAGTTGGGGTTACATTTCCAGTCAGGTGGAGTATTGTGGATCATAGAAGAACCCCCACCGAGCCCTCCTTAGCTTTTAGAGAGCGCTCGGCATCATGGGAAGTTGCAGCGATCACAGCCAGTGGTTTTTCCTGGTTTCAGAGGCAGTGGGAGGCGGAGCCTGCCTGGGCTGGGTTGGATTTTGTTGATTATTATTTTCATACGTAGTACATTAGTAATAATTCAGCTGAAGTAAATATTAATTTTGAATGCCATATATGGTTCTTATATGCTTTATGTTATAAAAAAAAAAACGTGCTAATAATTGTTGCACCAGTTTTAGTTTGGGGATTTTGAATGTCAATGTTTGAATGTCTGAAGGCCGAGATGAATATCTGAAAAAAAAAAACAGTATAAAAAAATAATTTGTGACATTGAGAAGTTTGTTAAATCTGTGTGAATTAAGTTTTTACCTCCTGTGTCAAAAGTCCTACTAGAACTGAAGCGTTTCGTTCCAAGATGAGAAATCCTCTGTTTGGAAAAAATGGCACCTACTGTTACGAAACGCTTGGCACAAAATTCAAACAAATCATATTTTCTAAATGTATCTTCCCAGTCATTGGTTGACAAAAAATATCACTTTTACAGGCTGAATCCTCTTGATTTTTAGTGCTACTGAACAAACACTTGGTAATAATCCAAAAATGGATATATAACGTTTTGGAAATTAAATCATCGTTTGTTTGTCACAACCTTTTCAGATGTATGGTTCTAGTTATTTGGGTTCAACCAACGGAATTTCGGTTATTCAGAAAGCTGCTGTTCTGAAGCGATCTTGATTGAGAAAACAACTTTCTATGGTTCCTCCGACTGCAATAAGGAAAGTTCTGTTTTGTGTTTGTGATTCAGCAGCCAAGTCATGGGAATGACTATAATTTGTAATTTAATTTGAAGTTGAATGTTGATTTTTATTTAAATTGATTTTATGTTAATATTGAGTTTCATGTGGATTGTCTCGTGTCGATGTACACAATAAGAAGACTCGTCATTTTGTTCAGTTTGGGAGACTTTGCATCAAGTAGTGTGAGCAGGTGGATCCTGGGTTTTGAAGCGATCCAGTTGAAACATGGACTGTGCCAAAGAGAATATTAGGAAGCTGGTCCCAATACACTAAATGCATATGAATGTGTTGTAAAGACCTGTCCTTGTGCTGAAGGTGCCATAGGATTAGACTGCCTACATTTTGTTTCATTTGACGTCACATACAATTAACAATTAATTCAATAAAATCTCATATGGTTTGTAACTGCAATCTGTGTGACAATTTGTGCGTGTGTGTGTATTTGTCTAAACTATAATGTGTGCTTTAAATGAATACAGAAAGTTTTTGGGAGATTGGCTCATTGGTCAATTTAACATAGAACATCCAAAATCATCCATGTTTCCCCGGTAGATCATTAGCTCCAAGGCTCCATGCTAACACTTTAGCATACAGTATGTTGAGTGATAGTAGCTCCATGCTAACACTTTAGCATACACTATGTTGAGTGATAGTAGCTCCATGCTAACACTTTAGCATACACTATGTTGAGTGATAGTAGCTCCATGCTAACACTTTAGCATACACTATGTTGAGTGATAGTAGCTCCATGCTAACACTTTAGCATACACTATGTTGAGTGATAGTAGCTCCATGCTAACACTTTAGCATACACTATGTTGAGTGATAGTAGCTCCATGCTAACACTTTAGCATACACTAATTTGAGTGATAGTAGCTCCATGCTAACACTTTAGCATACACTGTTGAGTGATAGTAGCGCCATGCTAACACTTTAGCATACACTATGTTGAGTGATAGTAGCTCCATGCTAACATTTTAGCATACACTATGTTGAGTGATAGTAGCTCCATGCTAACACTTTAATATACACTGAGTGATAGTAGCTCCATGCTAACACTTTAGCATACACTATGTTGAGTGATAGTAGCTCCATGCTAACACTTCAGTTAATCTTGTACTATTAAAGACAGTGTATTCTGGTCATGGGAAGCTTCACACAAACAAACACACACGGAGAGTGTTTGATAAAAAAACCTGTTTTCTTATTTGAGTCTTGGTTTATTTATTGTACATGATTACAGAATGGTAAAAGTCACAGTCCGTGGCGCGGGGTGGTTCAGAGGTCAGAGGTCAGAGGTGAGAGTTTAGAAGTAGTTGACGACCCTACGGATGGACTGGATGTTGGGGTTCTGGGCCTGCCACTCGTTGTGGCTGCAGTAGTTTCCCCTCTCCACGATGTACATACGACCACGGAAGTTAGGCTCCTCGTACATCACCCAGCTGCAGAGAGAGAGAGAGAGAGAGAGAGAGGTTTCACATCAGAGGGTCAGTTACACAATATAATGTGTGTGTATGCATGCATGTTCTAATAAATTTGTGCTCGATCTTCATAGACCTTGATGAAATTGATGCAGTTCTTACAGAAGCAGTGTGTGTGTGTGTGTGTGTGTGTGTGTGTGTTATGTTTATGTGTTTGTTCCTTCTAATAAAGTCCATCTCCATGGACCCTGATGCTTGATGGAGTTGATGCAGTTCTTACAAAAGTGTGTGTGTGTGTGTGTGTGTGTATGTCTGTTTTGTCCTCATAAACTTGAGCTCTATCTTCATGAACCGTGATGGAATTGATGCAGTTTTTACAGAGGCTGTGTGTGTGTGTGTATGTGTGTGTGTGTGTGTGTGTGTGTGTGTGTGTGTGTGTGTGTGTGTGTGTGCACTCACGCTCCGTCTCCGTACACCCTGACGGAGTTGATGCAGCTCTTGGAGAAGCCGCGGCTCTGCAGGAAGGGACAGTCGTCGCAGATATCAACACACTGACCGGAGAAGTTACAGGCCTCGAACAGCTCGATACGGTAATGCTCTCCATGCTGCAGAGACACAGACAGACAACAGACAGACAACAGACAGACAACAGACAGATGGAGAAACAGTGGAGAATTGTTAGTTAATAAAGTGTAAAGTCAGCTTGTTGTGGTGTGGCTGTAGATCCATTCAGTAACGTTCTCAGTAAAAGTGAATAGTGTGATAAGGTGGATTTGGTTAGCTAGCCAGCAAACACACTGATGTTAATGTGAACATGCTAATGCTAGCTGCTACTAGCTACGTTAGCTAGTGTGCTAATCAGATGTGTTAACAACAAGACAGTGATGGTTAGCTGACCAGATACTATGGTTAGCTAGCTAACTAGCCAGCAGGCTAATTTAGCAAAAACACTGATGCTAATGTTAATGTTAATATGCAACTACTAGCTACTGTTACTCCTACTTTTATCCAAAAACTATCCTCCCATCCCAATCCACTCTGAGCTAGCTTAGAAGGAAATTGGGTGTAACAGAAAAGTAATAAAACAAGTAGAGTCACACCTTCCATAGAGTACAGCAGGTGGTGACATCACCTGGCACCAAAGATCAGCCAATAGCAGATGGCAATTTCAGTAGCCTGCTTTTTAGCATTAGATGTCAGGCTTTACACAGATTTGAGTTTGGGGTTCAGTTCCTCTTTAAGTCATTTTGAGCTGAGTAAGGAGGAGCGAGGCGACAGCGGTCCTTACCATGCGGATGGGCTTGCAGGAGCCCATGTGGTCGTTGTGGGAGTTCCACCTCTGGAACTCTGGGTACTCTCCGTGCTCCAGGATGTACTGCTGGCCCTTGAAGTCGGGGTGATCGTAGCAGATCCAGGCGCCGCTCTCCACACGGATGGAGTTCACCCTGAAAACACAGTTCAGTTCCAAAGTGAGATCTTCATCACTTTTTAAAGGATAGTAGGTAGCTGAAGTCCTTGGTTGATGACATGGTGACAATTTTACAGACTGGATTTTATATAGGTTATGTATTTCTGTCTTATATTCACTAGGACTTCACGCTGTCCCAAGAGGATGGATAAATGTAAGAAAGATGCAGAAGCTTGTAACTTTTTAAAGTCACATTTTCATCTGCAGATCTCTTTGGAAGACGTGAAGGCTGAATGAGTAAAGTCTCCCATCACCTCCAAGTCATTCTTACTGTTATTCTGACTCACCTGTTCATGAAGCCGCGGTCCTGGAAGTTATCACAGTCTCCCCTGACCTCCAGCTTCCTGCCGGTGAAGCACTTACCCTCATAGAAGGTGATCTGCAGGAGAGAAGGAGGGATGAACACTGGTTTGTCACAAGTCTGTTTTTGTTATCATGCCTCTTGCAGTTTACAGGACAACTTCTCCTTTAAAAAAATCTACATTTTCTACAAAAATCTAACACATTAGACACAACCAAATGACAGATGAAGAAAATATAATACGAGGAAAAGTAGGATTCATAGCAAGCAAGTCTCTAAAAGAAATGTATTTAAACCTCAGTGGGCGGAGCCAAAGAATCACAGTCTTTTTTTCTGGCTCAGTAACATCAGACTGAAGCTCAGTGAAAAAGACAAGAGGTAAGAGAGGAGGACGCTAATATTATGAAGCCTAGCGCTCTGCTGCTAACTGAAAAAATACAATCTATCCATACTAAGTTATCTAGGTTAGCTAGTTAGCTAGCTGACCTTCAAGTTCAAACTAGCCATACTAGCCTATAGCTGTTTAGGTTAGCTAGTTAGCTAGCTGCTGACCTTCAACACCATGAAGCCATGGTCAGGAATGAATGAAAAAGAAGTCACTGCCATCTAGATTTTAATTTAAATTTGAACCAGATTTCCTTCTTTGCCATTTAAGTTTGCCAGTTAGCTAACTTCCACTCCGAAAAAGTTTTTGGCTCCGCCCACTGAGGTTTAACTCAACCAATCAGATTATTTCTGCCTCCAGAGCAGCTCTGCCTCTGAGAAATATTTGTAGAAGTAAAACTCCAACTGGGTTACCTGCCAAAATACTTTCTGCTGTCGACTAACCTACCAGCCACTTTCACTCATTTACCAGCCAAGTAAAATATTATCTCCAAATGATACGTTCTGTTCTCTCTTGTACAGAAAGACCGTCACACCAAATGCCATTCAAAAATTTGGCAGCTTAATATGCTGTTACTTATAAGCACACATACACACTTCTTAAAACATGATTAGGATTCACTCTTCAATCCGGCACACATCTCACACACCAAGCAGCACGAACTTCAATAACATTTCAACTATCAGAGCAGGTTCAGCTCTGCTGGGAGGCAGCGAGCAGTGAACTGATTCTAAAAGCTGAGATTTTTTGAGATTGCTGGATCACTCAAATGCCGAATTTACCCGAAGACTCTCACGATTCATAAATACATGATTGGCAGGCCTTCAGCCGTGTTATTTTTAGTTTACAAATGATCCACCAAGCAGCAAATTTCCACATTTTGAACTTTTTGGAGTCACCAGCCTCCGCCGGTTCAGCCTTGTTACTCACCTTTCCAGAGTACTGAGACATTTTGCCCACTGGATGTTTTCCAACCTGGCCCACAATCACACAAACAGTGTAACCGTGAAAAAGTTGGACACCCCAATATATACGGCTGGGGGCGAGCGAGGGGTGAGTGAGGGGCGAGCGACAGGCCGACCGGACAAAAGACCCGGCTTTAAAAGTTCTGCTTGCCTGCGCACTTTCCCTTCATCTGATGGCTCTGCTGATTCTGGGGTTTGCGTGTGTGTGTGTGTGTGTGTGTGTGTGTGTGTGTGTGTGTGGACATGGCACTGAATGAATGCATTTAGAATCAGGGCTGGCATGCCTGCTTCAGTTGTGTGTGTGTGTGCGTGTGTGAGCACATTTGTGTGTGTGTGAATGACAGCAATGAATGAACATTTAGGCAAAGTGGGTGTGCGTGTATTGGTTGTGTGTGTGTGTGTGTGTGTGTGTGTGTGTGTGTGTGTGTGTGTCTAACAATAGAATGTGCTTGGCCTGGGCTTTACAGGGTCAATGATATTGCACATGCCACGCTTCTATAGAGAGACACAGACAGTGCAGTGAAAGGACGTATACAGGGCTCACATACCTGTGTGTGTGTGTGTGTGTGTGTGTGTCTGTTATGGTATTTCTATACCTTAATGTCCTCACAAGCATAGAAAGATGAGGAAAAATGGTTTAGTATTGGGAGTTTGTTTTAGAGTTTAGATCAGAATTAGGTCAGTGAAGGTCCTCACAAGTATGGTAAATGAAATGAAATCTTATGTTTGTGCTTATTTGTGAGTGTATTGCATTGATGTGTGTGTGAGTGTGTGTGTGTGTGTGTCTAAAAAATGTAAACCTTTAGCTACAAGATGTTCAAATTGAGTTGGAAGTTGACATTTTCCGGCACAGATCTAAATTCTAGATTTTTACAAACCTCTCTCCTGGTTTCTGGTGTTTTTCTAAACCTGTTCGGACCTGTCGGGGGTCAGGAGCCACGTGTTTTATCACACTTTCCCTTACTGTCCAGAGCAGGGAGCTGTGTCAAGTCTAGTCTGAGTTTGGATATAAAGGTAATTATTGATTCATTTCAATTAATTTAAGTTTTGTCACTGACTTTGTTCATGTTGTTTCTCTCCAAAGACCAGGGATCACTTTTGTCTCGAGTCCAGTCTCGGTCTTGAGTCCAGTCTCGGTCTTGAGTCTCGTGTCGGTCTTGAGTCTCGTCTCGGTCTTGAGTCTCGTGTCGGTCTTGAGTCTAGTCTCTGTCTTGAGTCTAGCCTCTGTCTTGAGTCTCGTCTCGGTCTTGAGTCTCGTGTCGGTCTTGAGTCTAGTCTCTGTCTTGAGTCTAGCCTCTGTCTTGAGTCCAGTCTCGGTCTTGAGTCCAGTCTCGGTCTTGAGTCTCGTCTCGGTCTTGAGTCTCGTCTCGGTCTTGAGTCTCGTGTCGGTCTTGAGTCTAGTCTCTGTCTTGAGTCTAGCCTCTGTCTTGAGTCTCGTCTCGGTCTTCAGTCTAGCCTCAGTCTTGAGTCTAGTCTCTGTCTTGAGTCTAGCCTCTGTCTTGAGTCTAGTCTCAGTCTTGAGTCTCATCTCGGTCTTGAGTTTAGTCTCTGTCTTCAGTCTAGTCTCAGTCTTCAGTCTCGTCTCGGTCTTCAGTCTAGCCTCAGTCTTGAGTCTCACCTTATTCTTGAGTCTAGCCTCTGTCTTGAGTCTAGTCTCAGTCTTGAGTCTCATCTCGGTCTTGAGTCTCGTGTCGGTCTTGAGTCTAGCCTCTGTCTTGAGTCTCGTCTCGGTCTTCAGTCTAGCCTCAGTCTTGAGTCTCACCTTATTCTTGAGTCTCGTCTCGGTCTTCAGTCTCGTCTCGGTCTTCAGTCTCGTCTCGGTCTTCAGTCTAGTCTCAGTCTTGAGTCTCACCTTATTCTTGAGTCTCGTCTCGGTCTTCAGTCTAGTCTCGGTCTTCAGTCTAGCCTCTGTCTTGAGTCTCGTCTCAGTCTTCAGTCTAGTCTCAGTCTTGAGTCTCGTCCCAGTCTTGAGTCTAGTCTCGGTCTTCAGTCTCGTCTCGGTCTTGAGTCTCGTCTCAGTCTTGAGTCTACTCTCAGTCTTGAGTCCAGTCTAGGCCTTGGTCTTATCTCTGTCTTCAGCCTAGTCTTGGTCTTGAGTCTAGCCTCTGTCTTGAGTTTAGTCTCTGTCTTGAGTCTTGTCTCTGTCTTGATTCTAGTCTCTGTCTTGATTCTAGTCTCAGTCTTGATTCTAGTCTCTGTCTTGAGTCTAGTCTTTGTCTTGAGTCTAGTCTCAGTCTTGAGTCTAGTCTCTGTCTTGAGTCTTGTCTCGGTCTTGATTCTAGTCTTGGTCTTGAGTCTAGTCTTGGTCTTGAGTCTAGTCTCTGTCTTGAGTCTTGTCTTGGTCTTGAGTCTCGTCTCGGTCTTGAGTCTAGTCTCAGTCTTGAGTCTAGTTTCTGTTTTCTGAGTCTTGTCTTGGTCTTGATTCTAGTCTTGGTCTTGAGTCTAGTCTTGGTCTTGAGTCTAGTCTTGGTCTTTAGTCTAGTCTCTGTCTTGAGTCTTGTCTTGGTCTTGAGTCTAGTCTTGGTCTTGAGTCTCGTCTCGGTCTTGAGTCTCGGTCTTGAGTCTCGTCTCAGTCTTGAGTCTAGTCTCTGTTTTGAGTCTTGTCTTGGTCTTGATTCTAGTCTTGGTCTTGAGTCTAGTCTTGGTCTTGAGTCTAGTCTCAGTCTTGAGTCTAGTCTCTGTTTTGAGTCTTGTCTTGGTCTTGATTCTAGTCTTGGTCTTGAGTCTAGTCTTGGTCTTGAGTCTAGTCTTGGTCTTGAGTCTAGTCTCTGTCTTGAGTCTCGGTCTTGACCTTTTTTCTGATGTCTTGGACTTTTCTCGTTCATGTTCTTATCTTGACTCGGACTCGTCTCGGTCTTGAGTCTAGTCTTGGTCTTGAGTCTAGTCTCTAAATCTTTTTTTTTTGACGTCTTGGACTCGTCTCGGTCTCGAGTCTAGTCTCGGTCTTGAGTCTAGTCTCTGTCTTGAGTCTCGCCTCAGTCTTGAGTCTAGTCTCGGTCTTGAGTCTAGTCTCGGTCTTGAGTCTAGTCTTGGTCTTGAGTCTAGTCTCTAAACCTTTTTTTTGACGTCTTGGACTTGTCTCGGTCTTATCTTGACTCGGACTCGCCTCAGTCTTGAGTCTAGTCTTGGTCTTGAGTCTAGTCTCTAACCCTTTTTTTGGTCTGCTGTTGGCTGCCCACTCAATGTTTTCAAGCCTATTTAAAAATTTCCACCTGGTCCACCTTGATTCATTTTCTTGTATTTTCTTTATTACTGAACCGTGTGTCGTATCTTATGGTCCTCAAACTGATTTGGATGTTGAAGGTTTAGAGCTGCAGACAAACTCCTGAAGCATTACTTCCACATTTGGAGAGACATGGAGAATAAAAAGTGCTCTGTTTCATGTGTGTTTCGGTCTTTAATTGGACTTCATTTTGCTCTGGATCCGGTCTGGACTCGGACTCGACCGGACCTGGTCTGGTACTGGACTCAGACTGGACTGAGACCTCAGGTTGCAGTGGATGAGGTGGTCAGTCTGAAGGACCATGATGCATCTGTCTGCTGAGCTGTGACTGCCCTCTGCTGGCTCACACTGCTCATAACACCAGATCACTGTGGGAAAAATCCTAGAAATATTATAACTAACCCATCGACTGACACTCATTCAATTCAAATGAGACAATTTATATCCATTATGTTATATAAGTTAATGTTATAACACTACAATCAGTAACCACACCTGATCAGCTCACCTCAATACTATCAAACTCAGACTTTAATAGACTTATTATGGCTTTTATACGAGTGGGGCGGGGCCAAGGAGGAGGCGGAGCCTTCCAGTCGACACTCAGGGAACAAACGGCCTGAAGCTGCTCTTCAGGTGGCAGAGGAGCCACTGGACAATAAATTACTAAAAACATTTAATTATTTTTGCATGAGAAAACTTCACAGGTGTGTTTCTTAGACTCAAGGTAATGTTCTAAAATTGTAAGAAAAGTGAAAAGATAATACTCAGTGTGATGTACGCTATCAATTTACAGTATATCATGTAGGGTTTTGTCAGACTGAAAAGGTTGCTTGGTGGTTGCTAGGGTGTTACTAGGTGGTTGTTATGGTAACACTAGGTGGTAGTAGTTGTACAGCATTAGTTTCAGTAGTACTTGAGGTAGTTGAAGTTGAAGTAGTTGTAGTAGTTTAAGTAGTACTTGTAGTAGTAGCAGTGGAAGTAGTAGCAGTTGAAGTAGTATTTGTAGTAGTAGTAGTAGTAGTTGCAGTAGTAGGCTAGTAGTAGCAGTAGCAGTTGAAGTATTTGCAGTAGTAGTATGTAAACTATATATCTGCAAATAAAAGTTGGGTGATGTGAGTTGTGGATATGCAGAGATGAGAGTCACTATAAACTCACTGACCAGCTACAGACTGCTGTCTGTCTGTAGGGATGTCAGTGTTTATCAGGTCTTATTGTCTGATATGGTGAATATTTCACACTCTAAAATTATTCATGTTGGATTAGGGTTATGTTGAATATTTATACTGTCTGCTCACAAGACAAAGCTCACTTCCATGCTCACTACTTTCATTACTGTTGTCATCTTCATCATCATCATCATCATCCTCATCATCATCTTGTGAATAAAGACAGCCACAGCAGCTCTTTAGCCAAACAATAGAACACAGCTTTAATGAGAACAATAATACAAACTGAAATATTTATCTTATATAAAAGTGTTTTTTTTAAATAAAGAAGAGCGATCTTTTGAGGATGGGGTCTTGGTGGGTGGGTGGGTGGGGGGGTACGTTCCCTTCTGTCTTATATTGAAGAACATCAAACGCCATGTTAAATCTGCTAATTTAACATGATGTGGGGGTGGGGGGGCTGGGGCAGAGAGAGAGAGGGGGGGTTCTGGGAAGCTACATTAAAGAGCAGGACGTCCGGCCCTGCGGCTGCCCCGCCTCCATCTTCTCCACCTCCAGGATCATCCTCCTGAACACCTCCACCGCCGTCTGAGACAGGAGACAGGAAGCAGGAAGTCATCAGGACAGGAAGTGATGTCAAGAGTTAGGAGCTGGTTGGTTTGTTTAACATTAGGAGACTCTTAGTGTGCGATCTCATCTGCAGCTGCTTTTCATTGGTCTGAACCAGAGAGGAAAAGTTGACTTTGTTGTATTTTTGTATTTGATTTGTTTAGCTTCACTCTGACCAATCACAAGCCAACCAGGGCTTGGAAACAAAAGTCACATGACTCACAAGCAGCTTGTTTATTGGACAGAGTTTTGGTTAGGGACTAGACTTCCTGTAACTTTACGTAACATGATGGACTTGTCTGTCTCTTCTTCTGTGGTGTTCATACCAGTTAAGAACACATGAACAAACAGCTGTGAGCATCAGTCCAGACTTCATTTTGTTCTGCTAGGCTTTCCGTCTCCTTCTACCCATAATCCTTTGTGTTTCGGGGTGGTTTCCTGCAGTTGGAGTGTCAGTTCTCTTGTTCGAGGACTGAGACTCTCACTGCCGTTATTTGGTGCCACCAGAGGTCAAAGGTCATTGTTCACCTGGACAAACAAACCAAACACTGCAGAGTTCAGATGAACGGATCTGAACCTGCTGGCTGTAAACGCAGCTTTAGACTAGAACCAGATTCTTGCAACTCGAGAAATGAATTATAGGTGTGTGTGAGTTATTTTGGTTATTGGAGGAACATAAAGTCCCATATTCTCTCTGTCCAGAGTTTTATTTAGTGTCTTTCTGTCCATTCAAAGCTGTGTGTGTGGTGTCATGAACCAAAAACACTCTCAATCCATTTCTCCACGTTCATTTTCCAGCATCTCTCTGAGCCTTACCAAGAACAGGCCGTTTCTGTCTCCGTGTCTTTAAGGCTCATTAATATTAACGACCCTCCGTTCCGATCGGCTGACCGTTTCGAGAGCGAAACGTGAGACGCCGCGGCCCGGCGGCTACAGGTAGGGAAAACTCTCCGGTAATAAACGATGACGACCGCTCGACCGCTTTGAAAAAAACACTTTGTTAGTCTATTATTTCTTACAGAAATGATAATGAGCGAACCTTTGTGACGCCGCAAAGTTACGGAAGTCCAAACGGCTCGTTTAGAGGCTCGCTTTTCTAATATGGATTGTGTGGATTTAGTTTTGATACTTTCACCATGTTTAGATACACATCCAACTCCTTTATCATCACAGAGGAGAGGGAGTCCTGCTTTACATGATGTGGAGCTTCTTCACATTCTTCTCTTATTCTGCTTTGTGTTGTTTCCTAATAAAATGTGTCTGCGGCCATTTTGAATGTTTTCACCTGGTTTTCTTTGGCTGAAGACTCCAGGAAGGCGGCGCTCCACGACTCCGCCAGAGCCTTGCCCTCCTCGAAACTGATCACTCTGCGATACAACAGAATAGAACCGAATAGAATAGAATAGAACAGAATTGGACAGAGTAGAACAGAATAAAACAGGACAGACGAATAGAATTTAATAGAACAGAAGAGAGTATTCAGATTGATAATGTAATATTTTCTACATCACTACATTAACTGGCCTTTTTAATTAAGGCACTATCAGTCTTTAGATGTTTTTTTTTTTACATTACATATCCAGTTATAAACACAGTTATAGTTTTTAGGGGATTTTTCCTTCTTTACCAGTCAGGTGTTTTTCCCCTCTGGTGATCAGATGTTTCATTAAAGATCAACACAAGTCACAATCTCTTCTCCTCTTCTCTCTCTCTCTCCTCTCTCTCTCTCTCTCCTCTCTCTCTCCTCTCCTCTCTCTCTTTCTCTCTCCTCTCTGCTGTGATTTGATCTTCCTCGGTTATTGATCAGCACTTTCCTCTGCGCTGCTTGTTTTTTATTTCCTCTCTTCCCTCTTCTACTAATTTCTCTTCCACCCTCTCTTCTTCTTGTCTCCTCCCTTCTTCCTCTCCTCCTCTCTCCTGTTTCCTTTCCTCCCTTCCTCTCCTCCTCCTCCCTTCTTCCTCTCCTCTCTCCTGTTTCCTCTCCTCCTCCTCCTTTCTTCTTCTCCTCCTCCTCTCTCCTCCCTCTTTCCCCTCCTCTCCTCTTTCACCCTCCATCACTTCAAAACACCTTTCTGCTGCAAAAGCTTTTCTCACTCTAATTGGATTCCACACTGGCCTGCAGTGCACACACACGCACACACACACACGCACACACACACACACACACACACACAGTAAGTAACTGGAGTTGCAGTAGCCCCAGTAAGGACTATCTTTAATAAGTGGACACTGCTGCAAAGAGCGAACTGCCGCAGTGTCTTCTAACAGGGCTGTGTGTGTGTGTGTGTGTGTGCGTGTGTGTGTGGCTAAAAGTTTAATTTATTTATGAATTTATTAAAAGTAAAATTTATTTATACACACGGGATTGCACACAAAAAACCTGAAAAAGTTGTTTCTATAGAACTCAATGGCAGAGTTGTGCACATTTGTCTTGCACTATAATGTGAGCATGGCTTCATGCAGCCAGTCTCTCTGTGTGTCAGTATTACAACTTCTTCTGTTCTGTCGGCAGCAGAAAGAGACAAATTTGTAAAGTTCAACATGCTAATATCATGACAAGCTGAAATCCAAAGTAGATGTTTACATCTGGGAAGAGTGAAGTAACTAATTACACTCACTCACGTTACAAAAGTGCAGAAAAATCCAATATGTTCACCCAGAAAATCTATAATGGTTCCTGTAAGTACATGTACAGTATGACTGTGTGTGTGTGTGTGTGTGTGTGTGTGTGTGTGTGTGCATACCTTTCCATGTGCAAGTCTTTCTTGTTCCCTACTAAAATAAGCGGAACTCTAGAGAGAGAGAAAGAGAGAGAGAGAGAGAGAATGATCACACTGAATGGCAACACATAACTTGTAATGCTTGTAAATACCAATAAAGTGAACTTGAATTGGATTGGGAGAGAGAGAGAGAGAGAGAGAGAGAGAGAGAGAGAGAGAGAGAGAGAGAGAGAGAGAAGAAAGAGAGAGAGAGAGTTGATAAGCAGATTAAACTAACAGACAACAGAAATCCTGTTGTCGTCATTTCAGGACTTTCTGTTTTTTTGCCTTATGTTGAAATCGATTAGCATTCCCAATCACTCCGTCCAAATGAGCAGACTGTGTGAAGACCTGGGACTCTCTCTCTCTCTCTCTCTCTCTCTCTCTCTCTCTCTCTCTCTCTCTCTGTCAGTCTGAACTGTTTCTCTCTTCTTTGATCTATCTATTAAAGACAAAAAGTGTTAAGAATGAAACAGTACGTACTGCAGGTTTCCCACCATGTCCAGCAGCTTCTCATGGATCACTCTGACCACCTCAAAACTACAGAGACACACTGTTACAACACACACACACACACACACACACACACACTGACTGACACTGACTGAAAGAAAGAAAGAAAGAAAGATAGAAAGAAAGAAAGAAAGACAGAAAGAAAGAGTGTGAGCCAACCTTTTGTAGGAGGTGACGGAGTAGAGCAGGATGTAGCCGTCGACATCGATGGTGTAACTCTGAGGGAAGATAGAGTACTCATCCTGCAACACACACACACACACACAGGAAGTGATGCGTTTTACGTTTCCTGTTTGTTTGGAATCAACAGAAGAAGAAGAACTGGGTAGTTAGCATGAGCAGTGATAGCCACCATGACTGAACAGACAGAGAGAAGAGAAACTCAAACTGCAGCAACAGGAAGTCCAAGCTCCGCCCACACTGTTTGATTGACAGGTGATGGAGACTCAATAAGAACAACCAGGAACTGGAGGATTACCACAGTACTTACATGCTACACCAGACATTTTTATATACATTTTATACAAAAGAAAAGAAGCAATTTGTTTTTCATTCTAGGATTTCCTGACTGGTTCAGCTATAAACACAGTGAATATTCCTTGCAAATAATATATATATTTTTAACGCGAGATCCCCTTTTGTTTATTTTGCCAACAAGTGGTTTTTGGTGATAAATAAAATTTGGGTCACTATTGTGCATCATGTATATTCAGTTGTGTTTTTACAGTCATGTGATTTGTATTAAGTGACATTACAGACTGAAGTTTGAACTACTTTTCCTCATTAACTTCATTTTATTATTTTTTCCCGATGGTTTGTGATTGGTTCCCTGGCGGTGACCTCACCTGACCGGCC